>NC_045641.1:34739757-35042787 GCF_009829145.1 Chiroxiphia lanceolata
ATCTTTACAAAGCAGAGATGCCTCAGTTCATCCAGTGTCCTCCACACTGTGGAGTAGCCCAGGAGGGATGATGGGCTGAATAGCATCACCTTACTCTTCACTGAGCTCCCCTCAGCTTTCTTGAACAAGCAACATCTTTGTTTCCAGGTCTCATCAACAATTGACACAGCCTCCGTTTGGTGGACTGACTGTACAGGTGCATCTGCAGCTCCAACTCTCCTCACTGCAATTATTTGTCTTCCCTAGTGATAGGCAGAGCACATCCTATGCTGCCAGCCTCCACATACCTGCATTCCACAGCCACCCCTCCACCTTCTAGATACCCCCAAATTACCACAAGATCTCATTACATCAGAGATATGGGTATCAGTCAATGTCACCCAATGCTGGGAAGGAATTAAGAAGTGGCACCTGAAAACTCTGGGAATCTTTTTTTGTCATGAAAATGGAACAAAAAACCTCAGTCAGTTGTTAATTTTCTCAGCTCATATCTAAACCCATGCACAGGTAAGATCCATCTCAGCTTCTCCAAGGTCTAGGGAGGAAAGGGGAAGATATCTGAAGATCTCCTTGCATGAAAAGAAAGCCAGGTGCTGAGGAGCAGCAGCGCTTCTCCAGTCTTATGATGGCAACCTTTTCCGAGGTCTGTGTTTCAGATCTTTGAGGCCACACTCCCCCACCTTGGCCAGCTGAGAAAAGCTTTGCTTGAGAAGTCCTGTGGTACAGGAGTCCCTGCACACCTGCAGATGGACACCTTGGACACGGCACGTCTCTGCCTGCCCTAAGAAGTCACTTTCTGTAGAGTTCTCTGGAAGAGAAAGACCATTTAGCGAAGTTGCTATGAAATATTCAACTTTGTGTTTAATTTTTTAAGTCTTTTCCCATTTGTTTAATGGAAGCTGAAACGCTGCCATCACTGTCAGGTCCAGAAGTGGTGTTGCCTGGCCAGATCTTTTTGGGTTTACAGAAAATGGCAATATTCATACTTGCATTACAGCAGCAGAAAGCAAAATTGAACATGGCATTTACATTTGCAGCGTGAAAATTCAGATCACTGAACACAACATGAGAGTTATTTAAGGTCCTAATAATCTATACATGCACACTACTGGTCTTGTGTCATGCCAGTTGTTTTGAAGGATGTGCACTCTTTAGAGTTTCTGCAAAGGAAAGGAAAAAAAATGCTGACAAGTAAAATCAATATACTCCAAAAGAAATCCAAACAAAAAGAAAGTTGAATAAGAAGAAATTTCCCTCCATTAATCAAGGGAATAAAAACAAACCCAAAAAAATCAGGGCTAGTTTTTGATAATTTATTCTTAAATTGCTTTCTGTCTGTTATTTTTAAAATCTCTGCAGTAGTAACCTTCCTACTCATTACTTGGTTATGTCAATGAAAACAAAAAAAACCTCAGGTAATAACTTTTTCTGTTGGAAGATAACAATGAGTTAGACTATCTTTATTAACACTGTAGCAGAGGATCATAAAATACATAAGAAGCACATTATAATAAACATTGCATCACATTAAATGTATAGTTTAGGTGGTGATCATGTTTCAGGCAGCTATCTGCTATGCTTACAGAGAACTGAGCCATTGTAAGCTTTGTTCATCTTCACAAGCCCTGTAAATTTTGGGAGAAATTGTCTCTAAGCTGGCAGAAGTCTGAGAAAAGCATTTTGAAGAAAATGGTCTCTCATTTATTAATATAACAAAGTGAGTCTGATGGCTTAAATAAAAGAATAACCCTGGCAGCTGCTGAGCTCTTACAACTACTGTTTTAGAACAAAGAGGAAGGAAAAACCCTATATATAAGCTCAGTGACAAGCAGGAGTCAGTAAAGTCAAGAATGAGAATGGAGTAAGAGACACAGCTATTGCAAAGGCAGGCAAGCAGAACATGCCAGTTTGGCTTCTGCTGTTGACACTGTTCTGTATTTTATATGAATATTTAATCCCAATTAGGCTTTTTGATTCTACTCCAGCAGTCACTGATGTAAAATGCAAGTACAATATACTTCAGGAGCATACCCTGGTAGATCTGCTGATTAGCTAAGGGGTTAAGAAGGAACATGAGGGATGGTCATCAAAAAACTCAAACCCTTCAAAATTAACAAGGTAACAAATTCTGTTCTGGAGCTGGGAAATATTTGAAAGCTATGGGAAGTAAAAAATGTAACTCTTGTTTGGCAATTCAAAGATAAAAAGTGCATTCTAATCTTTTAAAAATATGACATAAAATTGCTTTAGACAGCTCTTGGCACACTAGTAGAGTTTCTGGCTTTCCAGACTTTGGTTTCAGCTCAGGAGAAACTCAGTCACAGATACAAGGCTTTGTGGGCTCCAGACTCCTCTCCCACTCCAAGGACTAGACTGCTGAGAGCTCGAGCTGGAGCTAAGCTCTGACACTCCCTATTTTGGGCACTGAAGCTGATCTCAGAGCCCTGTCCTTCTTTTAAGGCAGATGCTGCTGCCAGGAATCGCAGCAGGGCCATGTTTGAGGCTGAGAGCTCAAAGAGGTGGCCAGCAAGGAGCACCCAGCAGGGCGCTTTGAGGTTTAAGTGTGATTCAAAAACTTGCCCATCTTGGGAGATGGGCACATGCATCTGCTTGGAACCTGCAGCTCAAGAGAGAGGCTTGAGGAGCTGAACTGGCATGAAAGAGCCACTGGAGATGTCCCCTGATACCCCATGATCTCACTGCCCTGGACCAGTGCTCAATATCAGGCTTTGATCTTGCTCCTTTTCTTCTATTTTCCATCTATGAATCTTTGACTTTCCTAAGGCATTAGGTTACAAGGAGAGCTGCTGAAGCAGACCCCATGAGGAAACTAGGAGGAAAAACATCCCAGCTTTGGATC
Organism: Chiroxiphia lanceolata; assembly: GCF_009829145.1. Lineage (NCBI taxonomy): Eukaryota > Metazoa > Chordata > Aves > Passeriformes > Pipridae > Chiroxiphia > Chiroxiphia lanceolata. The sequence continues at coordinate 34,742,618 of NC_045641.1, forward strand.
CTCATTGGGCGTTGTGCTATTCAGATCAGGACCATGAGCAGAGACATGGGAAGCCTTGAAGTAAATAAGCTGGGTACCCAGAGTGCTTCAATAATTCCAGAGTGAGGGAATTACAGAAGGGGTTTTGAGTTGTAATTTTGCTTTTATGTGCCTAATCTTTACTTAAATTCAGGTGCCTTCGAAGACTTTAAATCTGACTCTAATTTGAAATGCACTGCTACAGGCTCTTTTCCTGCTATCAGCTGAAAAGCAAGGGCTCTGGGAAGTTGTCTGGGGAAAGGTAAATCTTCTCTGTCACACTGAGCTACTGTGGATGCCATATAGAATGAGGCAGCTTTAAAGGATTTTCCCAACTCAGTTCAGAAAAAGTGATTATATAGGATTTATGAACCAGCTTCTCATAAATTTAATAATGACTCACCATTTTCTCCACTTGCTAGATTGCTTAGCACTGACTTGGATGCTCTGATAGAGCAGTGTTAATAAGAAACCGCATGATTTACCTTGAGGTACTCTCTGAAGATAGTATCACTGATATCAGAAAGAAGAAAAATAATGCTTGCAGAACAGAAGATATATATATATGGTATGTTCAAGAAATATTTTTAACTGCTGTTCTCAAAGCTGTCTCAAACAAATCTACATTTCTCCCCTTGCCCCTGGGACAACTCAAGAAGAGAGCCAAAATGCCCTGAGGTAACTAATCAGAGAGGCTCTTAAAGATGAAAGAATTTAGGAAGATAACACTTCTAAACTCTTCTGTCTGCCCACCTCATAACGTTTTGCATGAATGCCCTTCACCTTTGTCATTGTGAAAAACGGCCGTTTAGCTTAAACTGGTGATGCAAGCTGCTAAATACTGTGGAAGGGCAGATGAATGCTGGGAGAGCTGGGTGTCTGCCTTCACTTGGGTGGAGGCTGACAGAGGAGGAGAAACAAATGGGCTGTGATAACATCTGGTCCATCTGACCACACCCTAAAGCTCCAACATTTACTTCCATGGCAACTGGCCAAAAGAGTGTTTCATCAAGAGGTGGAATAGCCAGATAAGCAATAAATCAATTATCAAGGTATTGGTGGGAATAATTAAAAAACGGAATCATGATTACTAGGAGAGAAGAAAAAACTTGTTCTGTTCCTGACCAGTACTATGTTGGAAGGTAAATGTCCTGAATCTCATAGGACTGGTCTTAAAACCACTAAAAAATCCTTTTCCATAAAGGAAATGAGCTGAAGTGAGACAGCACTGCTTATTAAGACTGTTGGGTTTTTTCCTTGAAAAACAGCTATGGAAATTCTGCCTTTCTTTTCTTTGTTTTACATTCCTTTTCTATTTTTTCCTTCTGCATCCTCAGAAAGAAAGGACCTCTTTTTTCTTTTCAGTGTTCACATCTTCCCCCATTCCTTCATAATTTAGCATTTTCTAAAATTTTTCAGCCTACAGTTCAAGGTAGCCCCCAGATTTGCCTGTGTGGCCCCTCAACCCTCCAGCTCTGCGTGCTCTGTCAGGGTTACACCAGAGCACAGGGTTACACTGGAGATGCTGGGATACACATGTGGCTACCACTGCAAACTCTTCCATCACTTATAAGAGAATTCTTGGCTAAGTTGCAAATGTTAAAGCTCCACATTAAACTCACCCTTCTACTTTCTCTCAGTCTATTTGCCACACATCATGTGAAATTTTATGCTTTAGAAAAAATAAAAAGTTCATTGCAAAAACTACACTAACCAAAAACTAGGAAACAGGCCTACAAAAACCAGAACACACAACTCACTACCTGCTAAAATTGTTGTGTATCAAAAAAAGCAGAGCAAACATGTCAGTGAAGAAAACAGGTTCTGGTTTCAGAGTCAAAAAGGAATTGGTACACACAATCAAGACTGAAAAATCTTTTGAAGTTTTTTTAAATCATCCTGTAATTTTATTTCTCAAATATGACAAAGTCCTGGCCTGCAGAGATCACTAAAGATCTAACACATTTCCAAAGGAAAAGGATATCATCTGCAGCACTATATCAATCCCTAAATAGAGTGCATTTTTACAGTCTCTGGCATTTTGGTCTGGAAAACTTAATTTTCACTCTCTGTGAGGACCCCAAAGGGAGCTTTACTCTTTATTTTGCTCTCCCTGCTATGCTAAAAAAGCTACATGGTTTGGGCAATTTGGCTGTCATCATGCATTCATTTTCCCTGAGTATCTTCTGATCCATACTAGATGCATGACCCAGCACAGTGTTGTGTGAGCATTTGAACTTTTTATTAAGTTCAAAGCTGCTATATCCCTCCTGTCATAACTACTTCCATTCTCCAGGTGGTTTATTTAGCATGGAAGCCATCTTAGAGAAAAGTGCATAGTGTCATTAAATCCCATTTAATTCAAACACCTCTATACCCATTGCCACTTGACAGTATCAATAAACAAGACGTCACCAGTCTTCTCAGTTTTTCTGTTATCCATAAGCTCTTTGTATCAGAGGGCCTTACACAAAAAACACTCTATCCCAACCTGGAAGTAGTTGGGATGAATGAGAGGGTTGTAAAGTTCTTTCCTGTAATGCTCAACTCTGTTAGTGTCTCTCATCTGCTCCTTCTCCGTCTCTTCTCTGTAAATCCTCCTTGGAACCCTGCTTTTTTTTTCCAGCAGAACACCTATTGGGAATGGCTGTTTGAGGAAAAAGAGAAGAATTAAAATTAGTCAGAAATTAATCTTTGTATTCATTGATTTTGTTACAAAAGAAGATGAACAGTTGCACTTAAGCTGGTTTTAACTGTAATCTGAGCACTTCCATCTGCTCATTATGCTTGTAAGACCACATGAATAAAATTGCATTAAATTCGTTACAAGAAAAGTATAAAAAAATCGAGAGAACAGTAACAAAGAAGAGTTAGTGCACAACTGTGATTTATTTATGAAGAAAGATTAATAGCTAAACTCAGGAGCCCAGCTGAAGGCAAATAATTGGAAGGGCTCTCAAAGGACCCTCTGGAAACAGGCTCAAACTTCAGACTGTGAAAGTGCTTACTCATTTTTATTTAGCTTTTGTTCAAGAAAAGTTCCAGTTAAAAATTAAACAGGGGGGAAGTGGCCACAAATATTTTCCAGATCTGAGTATCAAGCAAGGCTTTATATAGCTAATGTGAGCTATATAAAGCTTCAGTGGCAAACAGCTAGAAAGTAGAACTGTGTGCAGGTGTATGACTTCTCTTGGGTAGAGTTAGTGGCTACCTCTGAACCAGAAAAGAACACAGGATCTGTTCTTTGGTCCTGCTGCTGAACTGCAAGAAGGGGGAGAAAAGCTTTCAGGGCCTGGGCATCTTCTGAGATGGTATTTGTTGACACAGGGCAAAATGTGCCACAGTGCCCACAGCTGCATACAGTGTGGATGGTGGCACACCTCCACTTCAGCTCCTCTTCTGGCTTGGGTTAGTTTGCAAATATAGATGCAAATTGGGCCCAGAATCACATCCTAACAGTCACATAGTATCATATTGCTGGCAGTAGGGTGACCTTCTGCTCGGGAAAATTAAAAAAAGCATACCATTAAGCTTTTAGTATGTACTAAAGTCTTCAGTCAAATCCTGAGGGAAATGTACACGCACACACACACACACACACACACACATACACACACACACATACCCACCCCAATTTGTTTCTCCCTGTTATCAGACAAATATTCTCAAAAAGCAAAGATGAGCAAGTACAGAACAGTATTTAAAACATATTTACTAATATCCTAATATTTGTTTGACAGTCTCAAAAGACAGGCAAATTACTTTTTCTGAGATCCCTATTTAATTTTGAGTTTAGTAACTAGATATTTGCTGAGGGGCTCACCAGGAATGTAGAGATTACACCATTACAGAACAATATAGCACTGTAAGTTATAAATACAAATAACCAGTCTTGGATTCTCTTGGAAAAATGCAGACTTATGGAGTTCCTTTCTCCTCCAAACCATTAATTATGACAGGATCTGGGGGGGGGGGGGGAGGGCAGAATAAAGGCAAATCAAAATATTATCGCATGGTCATTAAAGTTACCCAAACTTTCATTTACAAATAGCACTGGGGGATTTCAGGAATTTCTTAGGAAGGCTGGTCTTTGATTTTCTGGGGTTTGTGTGTTTCTTTTCTGGTTTCCTCAGCTTTTTCATTAATGGAACACATTGGGATAACATAGTATTTTTTTTCCCCATAAGCCACCAAGACATAGACTGTTTTAGAAAAAGCACTTCCAAGCATTATCCGTTACGAAACACTGTTAAGGAAGGTTTTATGTGTTCCTGGAGAATTATATAACAGTACTGGATTTCTCTCCTGAGATATACAAACCTGTAAGTGTGACGTGGAGCCTGGTGAATGAATGTAATACATTAAAGCAGAAATCTTTGTACACATACATTTAATTATTGAATTAGTTATTTGGGTTTTTTAACTCTGTAGCAGCAGCCATTCTATCCAGAAAGTTTTTTGTGTTGGATTTGCTCTTTCCTCCCTCAGACATAGAAGGTTATTACTTGTAAAACCATTTTTTTAAATGCTCTGCAATGGTGTGATTAAGTTAAAGTGATCCTGATCCCACATCTAGATGAGGTCAACATTCTGTAAGGAGAAATATATGCCAGATGCTGCAAATATTTTGTGGGCTGGGAAGAAAGGAGAACTCTCCTCCCGCTACTATTTTTGGGAGGGGAAGTTATCTTTGCAACAGCAAAGAAAGCATTTTTGAATTTGCTTTTAAAAATGAAACTATCACGCCTTTGAATAGCAAATAAATGGCCATAAACCACACTGCCTGTAAGAAAGACAGGTATGGACTTGTCAGAGCACTTTCAGTATCCATTTTCTTGACAACCCCGAAGCTGGAAATTTACTGATTTTTAAAAGTAAGCCTAACATTCCTACAATACCAAGTTTTCAAGATCTTATAAAAAAGAAGAAAATTCTCAGCAATGTACCTAATCTCAGCACACTTGCCCCAAAAATAACACCCTGATTAACAGCTTATAGGAGTAGCAGGCCTAATTAATATTCATAGGCTCTTGAATCAGGTTCATCTCTCTTGTGTCTGATCAACAGAGAATGCTATTGTCTGTCAAACACACTGTATTTAGTATTTTGATGCAGCACAAACTGATGTCACTGTGACATACTGGCAAAGCCCTTTTAGATATCTTTAAGAAATTTAGGATAGCTGCATTAATAATAATTAATAGCTACACACTGCATTAGGTTCCTAAAGCCCTTTTAGATATCTTTAAGAAATTTAGGATAGCTGCATTAATGATAATTAATAGCTACACACTGCATTAGGTTCCTAAAGCGCTACTAGCCTAGGCATATGAAGAGCATAAATGTATACAACAAGGTTTGATTATACCCAGTAATAGTTGAGCATTTGCTATTTGACACGGCAATTCTGGCTTCTACATTAAATACCACGTGCCCTGAGGGAACACTGAAACAACTTCCGTCTTATGTTTCTTACAGACAAAAGAATGACAGGATGATGAGACACTACACAATATGAAATAAGAATTAGCAGCCAAGGCACCAAGAAAGTAATTGCTGAACTTTTTTACAAAGGAATTCAATTGTAGAGTGCTACACAGAAGACTATATGGTCTACATAGAGGGTATATATGAAAGCCTCCATATGTTGACACCTGTTTATGGGATCCCTAGATCTCCAAAATCCCCATACTGTTAATATTATCTCATGCTGGTAGTAGCTGACAACTTCTGGGCCTCATATTATGTTTCAGAAAGATCATTACTAGCAATAAGGGTAGCTCACTGTTGTTTAGGTCCTGCATTTCAGTATAACATCTCTGTCTTGGTTTTAAGACAAATATGGGGGCAGGAACTCCAATAAATTAAACGCTTCCCCTTTTATTCCCCGCCAGTATAGAGAGGCAAAATGTGAGGAGATATAAGTGAAAAAGAACAGTTTACTGACAGGGAAAAAAAAATCAGCAATCACAAAGATGCAAAGGAAATGGCTTAAATTTTTTTTGTAGCTCCACCCCCCCCAAACCCTAGGACAAAGACAAGAAACAAAAGAGTGGCAGCAATGTCTTGCCACATCTCAGCAGTCCAGATGGGCTTTTCCCCCCTGCTGCCAGCTGGCCCTTCTCTATCTCTCTAGCGACCCCCACAGTGCATTTGCTACCATTCACAATACAATGTAGACCTAGAGTGTTGGTCACTTTTCTCGTTCTGCGATATCCAACCTGATATCCAACCTCTGCAACCTGACTTGATCCTTCTTGTCCATCAGTAGCTTCTGTGACTCACCTCATGGGTCTCCATACAGCTGCTTTCCATTTTCAGTTTGTCTCTACAATATGACAGGAACTCTTCATGTGGGCAATCTTGTTTGATCTGCTTAAAGGCTGTCATTCAGGGCCCCACTTGAGGTCATTTTACTTCCATGTCACAAGACAGAGAGGGCTCACAGTTTGACTGTACTCAGGGATGTGCATCCTCCAAAAACCTATGGCACCTAGGAAAGCCTGCATTTCCTTCTTACTGGTCGGTGGAAACATAGCTGCTATTTTGTTAATCAGCTCTGTTTGTAATCATCTCTGTTGGAACCTGGCAACTCCGTCTTGCTACTTCACTCCTAGGAACTGTTCCTGGGCAGGTCCCTTGACCTTACTGCATTTAATGGCAAAACCAGCTTTCAGGAGAATCTGGATTATCTTTTCCCCTTTCTTAAAGACTTCTTCTGCTGTGTTCCCCCATATGATGATATCATCAATGTACTGCAGGTGTTCTGGAGCCTCACTCTTTTCCAGTGCAGTCTGGATCAGTCCATGGAAAACGGTGGGGCTGTGTTTCCACCCCTGGGGCAGTCAGTTCCAAGCGTACTGCACACCTCTCCTGGTAAAAGCTCTACAGCATAAGGAAAAAATGAAACCTTTCTATCTCAAGAGCGATGAAAGTTTATACCTTTCTCTGCTACCCCTGCCTCGTGCTGTGCTAGATACATCCCCTAATTTCTTCTTCTGAGAGCTTCCAGTTGATGCTCCTGGATGGCAAACTCAGACTTACTGTTGGAGTTCAGCAGATAAGAATGTCTTAAATCACAGCAGAGATCAGGGAACAATGAATACCCAAGCAAATTTGAGACTAGGGAATGCCCCTGATGCTAGTCAGATTCAAGATGAACTGCTAGCCATCCCTTGAAAGGGGATATCTGGTATGGGAAAAAACTAAAAAATATAGGAAGTCTTACTTATATCTGGAGGCTGGCTTTATTATAACCCTGCAGTGTATAAATGGTACCTGTCAGAATGTTCTGAAATTGTTTTCAGAGTAGGATTTCACGTATCTATTTAAAGGTGTGAGATTTTTATGTGCATTCTTTCTCTGAAGTGAAAACCTGCCACTGTGTGTCAAGACACAAACCAGTGAGAAACAGCAAATCATCTTTTCTTGTTCATTGTGACTTTGCTTTTTAGGGCCTTGCATTTTTTTTCACTGAATGCAACAATATGGAGTTCAAATTTATAAACAGATTTTTTTCCCTGTGGACAGGAAGGTAATGACTTTCTCAGTGTCATGCAAGATTATACTTTAAGACTCTTATACTTAAGAATTATCATGGCAGTGCATTATCATGGTGCATTAGAAGGTAAAATCATAGGGTTGTCAAAGCATGTTGCCTTTTACCATACATTCTTGGGTCCTGGGGTGGAATTTGAAGTGAGGCATGATGGAGAAAAAGCTAGTTCAAAAAGCTGATCTAAAATTTCCAAATATTTTTCAAAGTATGATTTAAAACATTCATGACAGAGTAATTTTTGACTGAATCTCCTGGCCTTGTGTTCACCTCATTTTTAATGCTTAACAATCTTCTCTTGCACAGGTATTGTGAATTTCTAAATCTATAAACTGCTTATATATTTATATATATTACTCTTACAGCTTTCATGGATGCAATCCTTATATTAGAATTAACAGTTTTACCATTGACTTAAAACCCTCTTACTTTAGCTTCTATCCTCCACCTGTACTGGTAGCAGTATTGAGGGAGGAAAGAGAAATCGAGGAGACAGGAATCTTAAACTTGGCTACACTGCGAAGAAGAGCAAAACATTTAGTCTCATATTTTCAAAAGGATCATCTAATCCCAGTGCTTGACCACCTAGCTCTAGAACACCAACTTCACTCCACTTGAGCAGCAAATACCCACGTTTTTGAAAATCAAGTCTGACCTATTTGAAGCTGGGCACACAGAAAGGCACAGAATTATGTCTCGAGTTATTAAAAAAGTGCTCTCGATGCTCTTGACTGACTATCCCGACCGCCTCCTGGCATTCCTGACTCTTTTGACTACTGGATTCCCACGCCGTCCAGCTCGACGTGTCCTTCCGGGGAGGGGCGGAGGGATCCCGGGGCGGGAAGGCGCGGGAACCATGGCGGAGTCCCGCAGGGAGCGGGGAGAGGTGGTGGATCTGTGGGGGGGGCTGCTGCCGCCGCGGTGGGCGGCAGACTCGGAGGAGGAGAGCGAGGAGGAATTCGAGAAGGAGCTGCACTTGGCGGAGGATGCGCTCATGGAGGCTGCCGGGCGGGAGCTGGCGGCCGCGCTGCCCCCGCGCCGCGCCGGTGAGGGGCTGCGGCAGCGGAGCGGGGCTGGGCGGGAGGCCGGGCGGGTTTCGGTGCCCCTCTGCGCCCTTCTGTGCCCTGCCCGGCCCGCGGGTCTGGGCTCGGCGCGGGGCGCGGCGTTGGAAGGGAGCGGGCTGGAGCCGGCTGGAGCCGGCTGTGCGGGAATGGCGGCGGGCGCTGAGGGGAGGCGCGTTCGCCCGGCGGCCGCCGCTCCGCACCTGGGCTCACACACCGCCCCTCCAGGGCAGGGCAGATCGCAGCTCGCTCCTTCCCCCGATCGCTGAATCGATTACAAGTAAAGGGACAGCGAACCGAAGTAGGTGATAAACCTTACGTGTGTAGTAGAAGGGGAGTGTACTTTCTGCTTTTCTACGGGCACAGTACTGCAACAGTAAGACAATATAAATTTTTTCTATTTAAAGTAACTTCACACAAAAAACCCGCAATTTTTTTAATGGTATACGAGTGTTGATACTTGACGTTAATGATTCCTGACTTAGAAAAGCAGGTGAAGTTGGAGCAACTTCTTCCTAACAAGAATACTTTATCCTCAAAATTCTTTTTAAAATGGCTGAATTGAACTAGGTAAGAAGGGAGAAATAAATAAGTTGTTACAAACCTAAGAGCCACTCTGGTGTGGTGAGGAAGAGGTCGTGCTGAATGTAGGTGTCCACTTTGTTCTAGTCATAGCATTTAGTCCCCAGTCGTGGATTGAGGAGTGGTGTGTTAATTTTTTTGAGGAAAAGAGACAAACCACGTCATACAAAATCTTAAGAGTTTATTATATTAATTGCTTATAATCTTGGTGGTTTCAGTTCCAGAAAGTATTTGTTATGCAATTGTATCCGAAGAACATGCAGGCATTGTGATGGAATATTTTGTGACAAAACTGTTTAAAATTTAATTGTAAACTTGTCTTGGCATAAATAGTAAACTGTAATATTAAACCATATGTGTTTAATTGGCTTAATAAATTCATACACAAGATTTATTTCTGATGCTTAGAGAAGCAATTTAGTGCTTGTTTCTGAGATTAGTTTCACTTTTGTTTTTAAATACTACTGGAGAGACTGACATCAGGAGTTTATGAAAACCCCTGCTTTACTTTTACTGCTGCAACTTATAGAAAAGACAAAAGTGAGCTTAGAACCAACAAAACTCTTCTAATCAACCCAAACTTTTAATCTTTGTGACTGTCAATTGACAATGGGCTTATTTTCTTTTTAATGATTCAGTTATTATACAGGAAGATGGCACCAAAAAGGAGTATGAAGTAGTTGGACGTTTTCCGTTAGTTGGCCCTTGGTGGAAGGTTAATGTTAAAGCTAAAAAAATTGGGTCTAAGTACTTCGTGCAAGGATATCCGTCATATTTTCTGCGGACTGATATAGAAGAAAACAACCGACAAGTATTTTCACTCTTCCTTAAGGAATGTGACGTTCCTGAGGGTTTTAAAGAAAAATTTTTTACTTGGCTTCCTACGGAGTCTATGCTGAATTTTAGAAATCTTGAAGAAAAGCTAAAACAGTTCCAAGTTTCCCACGTACATCCAGGGAGGAGCCAAAGAGATACCAAGGATTATGACATCTTCTGCTATGTTTCAAAATCAAGTAGGTATATCCTGTGCTAGTTTGATTGTTTTATAAGCTAAGGAGTTGTTTCAGATACTGTGTTCAAGCTAACATGTCTTCATATCAAATATATATTCAACTGAATTCTGAATATGCAGTGATTCTTTTTTTTAAAAAATATTTCCTCACAGTGGGACAACTGACCGATTAAAGATAGGTAAACAGAAGGACTTTCCTAAATTCTTACTAAACGCTTACTAAGTAGAATTGTCTGTGCTAGGGATGCTCCACTCCTGGAAGTGTTGAAAAATGGGTTTAGCGCTACCTACACATGGTGGTATGGCTTTTTAGGACAAATACGTGTTCAGAAATAGTATGCCTGCTTCTTCGTAGTACAGGGGAACAGTGAAGGAGTTCAGTGTAGTCCAAATCAATACTAAATAGTCTGTCTAAGTGTATTTGAATCCTGCCTGTCAGCAGATTGGTATGGCCATGAACAGAATGTGGAAACAGGAGTGTCCCCACATGGAGATAGTTCAGGAGTGCTGAGGGTCGTGTTGTGGGCTGCACTGATGGTGCATACATGAGTTTTCGAGATTCGATCAGGAGTGTGCTTTTGAAGCAGGCATCCCTCTTGTCCCCATTGTGATGCAGTCTCTGAGAGTACTGACTATATTCCTGCTGGATGAAACCCAAACAATGTGTTCCAGTTGCATGCCTAAGGTACTCCAATCCCTAGCATGCATTCAGTCTGTGAGACCAGACTACAGCTGGTCTGAAGCAAAACTTTAAAATAGAGGGAAAGACAAGAAGTCTGAGGTGTGCCTTCAGCATTAGCTCTCTTGTTTTGCTCCAATGATGTGTTTCCGTAACCTGCTCAGGCAGATTGGATCTCTCTGCTGTTGCATGTAAGCGAACGAAGTCTTCCAGTACCTGGCTCACTGGACAGTGTCAGATCAAATGATGGAGGTGACTCTTTTGGATGTCAAATCATGTATAACAGGAGAGTTGAGAGCCTGTGCTAGACTTGAGCTGACTTTACTCCAAATCCCATGTGTAAGGAGAGGAAAATTTTCAGAGTTCTACAGACTTTTAGGCTTTTTCTTCTGTTTTTGTAATGGTGGCAAAGTTCTTAACTGTAGTTTATGGATTTCAAATCTTTTCATGACCACAAAGGGGTGGGAATCAATAGTGGTAGAAACACAGATCTGGTTTGCTGTGAGAGTTTTAACGGGATATATGGGTTGCATTTAATTGAGGTTTGTCCAGTGTGTTCATGAATCATCGGGGTAGAGGTTGCACTCTGTTCACTGTTCTTGTAGCTGGGGAGTTTTCCTAGTATCTAATATAAGTTACTTTGCTACATTTTAAATTTTCTTCTTTCTCTATCATTGGGCAGTGTATGACCCCCTCTCTCCCTCCTTGCTAATTCTGCTATTGTGAATTTTTTTGGTTACCATTAATTGTTATGGGCTTGAGCAGTTTGTTCTTCAAGCCTTCATGGTATTTTTTTTGTGTGGAAACAGTGTATATTGATTCTCTGTGTGTAAATTAAGTACTTGCTTAAAAGGGAAAAGGTTTTATCTTTGCCTTTCTGCAAGAGAGTACATTTAGATGCATGTCATCTGTTTACATTGGTTTTTTCCCAAGGCAGTTCAGGGAAAACAAACTTTAAAATAATTTTAAAAGAATTACAATGAGTAAGAAACTGAAAGAAATTTGAGATGTTTTGGATCTAGGGGAGGCAGAAGGGTGAAAGCCATAGTAGGTTTAAATTACCTTTACAGATATGTGTGTATGTTGCATGATACTTTGTTTATGATGAATGTAGTTGCAGGGAAGGCAGTATTGGTAGCTCTGACTTTTCCGAGGATACTGGAGTTCTTGCCAGTTCTTCTGCCATGCCATTTTTGCTGTCTGTTGGATATGGTGGATTGGCAAAGAGAGACTGAAGAAAGCAATGATACAGATGGTGAGAAGGTAGATTTTCAAGACAAGATGCTAACAAAATTGGAGGAGATATTAAAGAATGAGCCATGGAAACTTGGATTCAGCAGGGTAAGTAATTTTAGGTAGGGTAAAAATAAGGTTTTGTTACATTTGAGCTTCGTTAGACTACAGTGCTATTTTAGTTATGTTCAGTTTATTAAATGGGCATTTTTAGGGCCTAAGCATAGTTCATTTGGAAATGGATGATGTACTGGGCTCAGTTTTAGCAAAGGGTTTTGTTTTTCCAGTTGGTCTACAATAAATTAATCTCAGAAGATTTTTAAAAGTGGGTTTGTTACAACCATTTGTTTACTGTTTTTTACAAGGAACAGAAAATTAAATACTTGAGGTAATTGGGCCAAAAGTAAGAAAGCTAATTAAAAGTTCTCGTTTGTCCCCTTCAGTTTTATACCAGTAAATGAGATTTTCTGTTCCTAATATGTAGAACAGTATCTATGCTTTCATAGTAAGATAAATTTCTTGTTAAGTGATTATCTGATCTAGTGATTTGTTTTTTATAATGGAATTTGCAGTGGTTACTTACCTTAATTCTCCTTTACTGGGCTTGCTGTGCAGCTTTGCTGTTGCACCTCACCTTAGCGCTCCCGTACTTTGGTTGGGAACTGCAGCTTAATAGTTCACAAATATGGTTGGTTATCCCTCTGCTTCAGCTCCCCAGTGTTTTACAGTTGAATGTTCTGAATTGTCTTTAAGACTTCCAATTTCAGAGATTCAGCAGTGTAGCCAATATATGCCAGTATTTCAAATCCTTTCCTTTAAGAGGATTTTCCTCGTGTTCAGTTTGACTATTTCTTGGTGCAGTACGGACTTGTTGCTCTCTTGCTTCTTGTACCAAGGACCTGCGTTCTCACTGCAATTTTTTTGTTGCTTGAAGACACTCTTTAGCTTTTTCTCTTAAGACTGAGCAAAAGCAATTAATTTTTCTTGCCCTCAATAGTTAATCTGTTTTGCACATCTCAGTTTTGCACTATTTTGTGCTAGTGTCTTTAAGATTGTGTATTTCTTGAAGAAGCATGTTCAGAATTGGGTATGGTATTCTGGCTAATGCCTTTCCTCTGCTGTGTGTCTACAGTTTGTGTACCTTTACTTGAAATTGTGCAATGAGGTGTGCATGAGTTCTCCCTAATACCCAGTTTCTGTGTCAGGTCTTTATTTTCAAAGTTCCCGTTTCATACAGAAAGGTGACTGAGAGGAATTACATTCCAGCTTACTTTTAAATATCTTGCTTTCATGTAGTTTGAAAAGCGTAGCCTCGTACGTTATGACAAATACATATATTTGCAAACTCCACCCTCTGAATTGCAATTGGCATTTACTAGGAGGAATGTTATTTAACAAGAAGCTAATATATTCTGAAATAAATATGTGTTTCCTTTTACTCTTTTTGGGAGAAGATTATCTATAAGGAACTGAACCTTTCTTACTGTGAGGCAACGTGGGCCGCCTTCTGTCAATGTGAACATCTCCTCTGGAAGATTCCTGACTTACAGAAGAATGCATTAATTCTCTATGATCAACTCAAGAAACGGTGTAGAGAAATGGGACACACATATGAAGATCAAGATGAATTGGCTCGTTTTGTATCCAAAAATATGTCCACTGAGCATGTTTGGCAATCTCTTGAGTTTTTGAAAGCTCAGAAGGTAGTGATTAGGGAAAAAAAGCTAGTGTTTCTGCCTCATCTTTACAAATCTGAAAAAGACATTGCAATGTATATAGGTGACCTTCTGTCAAATGACACATGGAAACTGGATGCTGATGTGAGAAAGATACTTAACATTTCTGAGACATCAAGGGAGACGGTAGATAACAAAATGAATATTACTGAGGCACATGAAATGGAACATCTGAAGGAAAATGATCCAGACAATCATAACGGTGAAAATCACTTTCCTGAAAAGGAAGTGGAGTCTATGTCTGGTAACCAAAGTAAAGCAGAGGCAGACTTAGATCAGGTTATTGCTATGGAAAAGATTTGTTCTAATCCTGTCACGGTCATAAGTGGAAAAGGAGGCTGTGGGAAGACTACAATAGTTAGTTGCCTTTTTCGTCATTTAAAGCAGATGGAAAAAGAAGTGGAAGCTGCTTCTAAGGACTTTGAAGAAGACTTGGATGCATCTGAGGAATGGAATACATTTGATCATCACTGGGAGTCAGAGAATATGCATGCAAAAAAATGTTTGAATGTACTGTTGACTGCACCTACAGGGAGGGCGACAAGTCTTTTGAGTGAAAAAACTCAGCTTCCTGCATATACACTGCATCAGGTAAGGTTTGGTTTTTTGTTTGTTTGTTTGGGGTTTTTTAGTTAGGTTCTGAAAGACCTTTTGGCGCTGTCCATTCTTGTTTTGAGAAAAAAAAAAGCAAAAAGCTTGTTATTGAAGTTTCCTTATGAAATGTGTCACTTATTGTTTTTAATGATAATGCTTAGGTACAGCTTGTCAGCATTTTAAAGTAAGTGTTGCATTTTGGGGAATCATAAATCAGTCATTTGAAAACATTTACTGTAACTTTGGGGTTTTTTGTAGTTATATACACCTCACACTTGTGCCTCTCTTGGGCATCCGGTCTTTTTAGCTTCTCAGTTTTGTTTTTTATTTTCATTTTAATGAAGACAAAAATGCTTTCTAGGTGGTAGAACTGTTTTCTAGTATTCTGTTGCCTGGCAGTCATACTGATACCAGCACATACATGGAAAGATCAGTAGCCCGGGGTTGAATAATGAGATAAATTTCATTTGCACAGTGTTTTCTTAATTACTGTCAAGTATTGTGGAAATTTTTTTAGAAAAAAATAGAAAGCAAACTAAACTCTTTGTAAATAAACTTAAGTTTCTTTTGTCCTAGGTAGTGAAAGGTGCCAAAAAGACATTGGAGGTGGGGAATAATGCATATAAATAAAAATTATAAAATGTACTGTTGGCTTATTTTATCTTTGGGGACTGGGTAGTTTCCTGTACCCCTTCCCCATGCAATGCTGGGCATTTATTAATGTCAGCAAGTTGTAGTAGGTGTTCTGTTACTGAGCAACCTAATGGCTCGCCTTTTATCCTAAACAGTTCCTGCAGAAAAAAAAAGACTGCATTTCTGTGCTTTTGTGTAAGTCAGTGTCAATAATCTCAGCTAGAAATGTATTCACTGGGGAGGAAAATAAGACTAAATGGTTGAGTCTTCTGGGTCTTTACAGGTTTAAGTTGAGAATTTCAGATAACAGCCCCACATACAACACTAGAAGATACTGCACTGTCTACTTTTATAAGACAGTTTATAGCTGATTAATGTCAGAGCTTGCTCTATTCTTATTTGTTTCTAGATTATCTATAGTTTTAAATCGTGGAGGCAGAGTGAACAGGCACAGCCGTGGAAGTTTTCTGCTGTTACGGTTCTGATTGTGGATGAAGGAAGTTTGGTGCCTGTACGCATTTTTAGTTTAGTTTTAAAACTCTTGTGTGAGCATGCTCAGCTTGCTAAACTTATTATTCTAGGTAAGTGAAACTGCAAATTTAGCGTTATACAATATTTAATAACACACAGTACACAGCGTAAGTATCAGAGTTCCCACTGGTCTCATTGAGTCTCTTAAAAACTCCATAATGTTACATGTTACATGTTCTGTTCTTGGATATTTCTGGTAATTGTAAAGGTCAGATGAGATAAGAAAGTTTTCCAGCTGTCAGTGTGAAATTATCATTATCTCCATTCTCTGTTTAGCAGTTAGCATATTAATCATATGTTAGAAGGGAGATTTCATGCAATTCTTAATGGTAGGATCATCTTGTTTTAATTCAAAAAGGAAAGCAAAGAAATATAAAGTCAAATTTTTATGCTTTCTCAGAGGCTTGCTTTTTGACATGCCATTTAGGGCATTTTTTAAATATGTCACTTTCAAAATGTGTTTGAATAAGATGTGATCACTGTCAGGTTCATCAAGCAGAGGGATTTGCACTTGCTAGTGAAGCATTACTGAGTGAGGAATATGAAAAACTTGAACTACGCTACAACCTGATTCCCTAAGTGTCTCAGGTTCTTGAAAGTGTTATTTCATGTGAATTGCATTAAGGATGTATGTTATTATTAGAGAGTTGAGTATTTATTAATTCCAGGGATTTTTTTTTTCAAGACTGTTTGAAACACATGGTCTGTTATTCCTTCTCACAAACACTAATTTCCATTCTGTTTAGGTGATACTAGACAGCTACCAAGCATAGACCCAGGAAACATGTTGGCTGATCTCTTTGAGGGTCTAAAATCAAGAGGCTTTTCTGTACAACTGCGAACAAACCACAGAGCTGAGTCACAGCTAATTGTAGATAATGCATCAAGGTAGGATATCCTTATGTATGTATGTAGCATTCTTGTAGTAGGCCTGGCCTTTTACCTGCAAAATAGCAGTGATCCAGATTTGCCTCTGTAGTATCGCTTCTGTTAACTTTTTTTTGGTCCAAATCAGTAATGTTGGTTTAAAAAAAAACAACCCCCCAAAACAACAGCAACAAAACCCTGCAGATTTTTCCAGAAGTATGTATACTGGACAAAAAAAAAATGTGTGTGCTGGAATACTCTTGAATTTCATAGGAGGTACTTCACTATCAGATACTCTCTGTTGTTTTCAAATGAGTTGTAATTGCACAAGTGACTTTTTACCTTTTGAAATGGCTTAAAATTGCTTCTCTCTAAAGGAAGTTTTAAAGACATTGCTAATAAGTGTGACAACAGCTAAAACAGACTGTATTGCTTTGAGAGGTTAGATGTCAAGGGCCATTACAGCATAGTTTCTTTTTATATCTTTCTGTATTAATACCTAGAGACTCTAAATGTTTCCAACATTTGCATTACTTTTGTTCTGGAAATAGTTCTATTTCCTGTCAGTACATGATTTCTTTTTTAAAGCTCAGATAACAAAATCTAGGTTCAAGTGCCCAAGAGCTTTTGATGGTTTGAGAATATTCTGAACATTTGCAAGATGTTCAGAACTACTGAGTGTTTTACAAACATTTTTACTTATTTTTTTGGTAGCACTTCTGTTTTACTCCATTCGGCTCCCATGGGAACTCTATGGGTAATATTGAGTATCTGCTGCAGTGCTGGGGGGTTTAGAGAATAAATCACCAACTTTTTTAACGTGAAATTAAGTTATGTTCAGAGGAATAAATTTTTGGTGCATGTAGTGTCGATGACAAAAAATTTATTAGTGGCAAACTTCAGGCTGATGTAGATGATGATACACTGGAATCCTTTAGCTGGAAATAACTTTTCTGTTTTCCCTCCACTGCTCTGGTCAAGAATCTCTCACCGGCAACTGCCTGAATTTGATGAGGTGCTGCAAGTTTCTGCTTGGAATGAGGAAATGCCAATTCTAAGCCCAGAGAAGAAATTTATTCTTATTGCTTTGCCTGCTGGTGGGAATTGTGACAGTATGTGTGTACAGTCAGTTTGTGATCTTGATTTTCCCTTTGGTAAAGCATAGACTGTTGTCTGGAACTAAAATTTTGGGAAGATTTTAGTCTGGGGTTTTTTTATGGGATAAATTTAAATGCTACATTCATAGTTTTGTCTTCTGCCTTCTGTAAGTACACCCAGCAAAATTCATAAATGCAGAGAATAGACTGTAGAGCTCCAGCTCACCAGTTACATTTTGAAGTGTAACTTCCACCAGTGTAATCAAATGGGATTGTCTTTTAGTCGTAGCTGTCAAACCTTAACATATCAAATGGTTCAGTGGTGAATCATTTGAGTAAACAGCAACTGTAACAGGATGATATGCTGGACAGGAATATCCTCCCAGCTCTACGACTGAGTTAGGAAAATGGAAGCAGAAGGGATACCAGTATTTCTTTTAAAATGTTTTGGGGTCAGGGCTAGGACCATTGTTTATTGGGTTTTTTTGGCATCTATTTGGTACAGGTGGATTGAGTGGCCTCTATTTTATATGCATCAAAAAGCTTCAAGGGGGATGAGGAAAAAAATAGTGCAAACATTTATCACCTTATCATACTGTTGTAACATACTTAGCAAACAGAGTACCTAAAGTAGATTTCTTCTGTGAATCTAAGTGTATAGGTCTGTGGCTTAAAAATATTTGATCTTTACCTCTTTAATGTGCTATATCAAAACCTTATTTTGCATGAAATGTGTTCTATGCAGCCATTGTTTAACATAGAAATAAGAATTTGTCTCCTTCCATATTACTCTTGTTTCTCAGATTTTAAAAGTGGGTTAACTGCCTGATGCTTTTTTGGGGGAATATGTATGTGGGTGTTTTGTGGTATGGTTTTGGTTTTTTGTGGAGTGTGTGGTTCTGTGTGGCTTTTTGTTTGCTTGTTTTTTGGTTTTTGTTGTTTTAAAAAGAACTTGAAATGTCATTGAAGCAAAGGCAATTTAATATTAAATTATATTTTTCTTTCTTAAATTGTTCTGCACATTTTTATGCCTTACCTTTTATGTCTTTTAAAACAGATTTGCAAACTGCCATTAAGACTTTACTTAAAAAAGGACCAGGATTGGAAGATGCCAAACAATCACAATTTATTGCTTTCAGAAGGTAATGGAGTATGCAAGCAGACATTGAACAAATCCTTGCTAGCAGCCACATTCTAAAAAACAGCTGAGTGTATTGAGTTGGAGAGACTAGTGGCAATATCATAAAATTACTAGAGAGAACAAACAGGCTCGATGTCTCTCCCCGTACCTTCTGGTTGCCCGCAGTCTATCCATGAAGAATTACTTCATTTTTCTCTGTTCTTAATGTTATTTTTCACCATAAATTCTGCCTTTGTGCTCACGTTCATCTGTATGGTTTATGCTAAAGCAGCAAAGGATGGACTTAAGTGGTCACTTTTGTAGTAGATTGTGAGAGCCTGTGCTGTGGTGTTTGCGAAGAGTGCTGTGTTCTTCAGAAACAGAAGGCGAGAGCTTGACTGTAGGAGAAACCCACAAGATACAAAGAAATACGTGTATTCAAATGTATCCAACTGTGGCAGATGTGAATTCCAGGCTGTGTGGTGGAGTGTATAACCCACTCTCTCTACAGCCTTCTGTCACAAGTGGGAATTGACCAAGTAACAGAAGATACTGGCGTTTTGACCGTGTGTCAAGGGTCAGATTTAGTCATATAATCTGATGGGCATCAGTGCTTCTGCTCTGCAGTGACAAAGGCCTATAGTTTAGGTATTTGGAAGCACAATACTCATCAATTAAAAAGGTGTGGGATGTAGGGCTCTAACATGCATTGAGGAAAGATTGGAAAGTTTAGTAATCACAGGAGCATGAATAGTATGGATGGCTTCACAGAAACACTGAAGGGATAAGTATCGTGTGCAGTAGTACCAATAGTCCATAAACTTGCAGTTCTGCACAGAAGGGTACTTAAGAAAAAACTCTTCCACTTTTATTTGTGAAGAACCTTTTCTCAGTAATTGAAGAACACCCACTATTTCCAGATTACCACTGTGCAAATAAGCGATTTATAAATTTTAGCTAGTTCACCTGTTTGTTGTGGATACTGAGTAACTCCAACATCAATTGTATTTCTCCAATCTGCATTCAGGTACAATATTGTTATTAGTGATTTTCATATAAGATTAATCTGAAATATATTTATAGGAATTTAATCTGCATTTAAAAGTTAAAATCCCAGGTCTTTAAAATGCTAATAAATCTTCTGGCTATTTAATATATTCATAGACAGAAAATAATCTGTCCAGGCCTTATTTTTTCTTTAGTTTTCTTCTTTATCTTAAAAACAAATCTAGCTAATGTAGGTATGCAGTGCAAACATCCTTGCCTCACCTTCTGTAGTATTTAGACAAAACTGTTTCTTTACTGCTCTGTCTTCTAAATTCCGAATCCGCAATTTTTTTAATTGTTAGTGGAAGATCATCAAAGCTAAAAAGGGCTTTTTCCATTATTTATAAATCAATGCTAATGTGACATTGCCTGTAATTGTATGTTTTGTACATCATGACTTTGTTCATGTTTTTGTTTTGTATGATCTAGGCAAGATTGCGATCTAATAAATGAACTTTGTTGCCAACACTATTCAAATCATTTAACCAGGTAAGCCAGTATTTTGCATTTTCCCTGTGAACAATCTCACTTTGTTTTTGAAAGTGTTACAACCAGGCCAAAACCCTAAAATAAGATTGTACAACTTTCAATGTTTCATCTAGATCTGATTATTATATAAACAATTTATAACATAAAGTTTCTTCAGTCTCAGTCTGGACTGTCAACAGTGATAAATTGCCTTTCATTTAAATTGTCATTAAGATTTTAAGTTACTGTTGAATATTCAAAACTGACATAAAAGCAATGTGAAAAAACCTCTCAAGGTTAATTATTTTTTGCCCCTGTATGATTGCTAGATAGATTCTGAGATATTTTTGGAAGCAAGATTTTTGAGCTACTCTATATTACTCGTTTTTACCAAAAGGTTTTACAAAAGTTCAATAAATAAATGTGTGTTATCTTAACTGTTTTGAATATTATTAAAGTTTTTAATCTGGGCCAAGTGAAGAGGAAAAATACTGAGAGATGGTAAATGCATACTTTGTGAATACATTTCTTGCTTTTTCTTTCTCTGGTCTAGAAACCATAAAAACCGACTTGTATTTCAAACTGGGGACAAGATTTCCTGCACACGGAATACGTATCTCAGGGATCTCTTGCCAGGCTGTGGTTTCAGAGATGGTTCTAATGGCCATGAATATAGAAGTGGAGAAACCACCCTCACTACAGAGGCTGCTGAGGAGGGCAAACGACTGTGCAATGGAGATATATTTTTCATAACAGGGGTAAGTCTTTGCTGCAAGAACTTGCACAAAAAACCTCTGGTGGTAACTGATTTGGTCCTTGTTGAATCCCCAGAACCAAAAAATTCACACTTTATAAGTTTAGTCTGTAGTACATACTTAGTTCTGCTAAACTATCACGTGAAAGGCAAGAGGCAAGCTACAATAGAGAATTTAAAAAAAAAACAGCTCTGGGCTTTCTTGTAAAATGTGTTTCAGTTGGTCTGCTTGTGTTCAGTGTAAATACAGTCTGTAAATACTCAAACGTATTGTAACTGAAATGGATAATGTTTTGCATATAGGCAGAAACAGAGTCTTAAGTTAAGAATAAGGCTAATGTTACAGCTGGAGCTCTCCCTGGCAGAAAACTAAGCTAACCTAAAAATACAGCAATAAAAACCTGTATTTTTTGGTGGCTTCAGGGAGTAGAGCAGAGGGGCCAGTGAAATTATCAGTAGTTAGGGTAGGCCCTGTACAATGAAACTATTTTCCTTGAAGATGGTCAGTAAAAGAATAGGGATGCACTGAGTACAAGCTCCCTGCTAAGTATTGTGTTATTTCTCTAGGATGTAGAAATTGATAAACGGCGCTTACTGACCATCAGCAGCACGTACGGCTCCACGTTCACTGTGAAGTATAAGGCACTGAAGAAGCTATGTCACATAAAACATGCATGGGCCAGAACTATTCACACATTTCAGGTAAGAACATAGCAGCTCTGAGCTGTATTTTCATGTGAAAGAGTCATTAACTTTTCTGAAACCACAATTCCTTGAATGCAGGATAGAAAATATTCTTGAAAGAGTGTCCACAGTTGTCCCCAACTTCCTCGTTCTTCTGTCTTCTTTTTTTTAAAAACTATTTACTGGAGATCTTGCTTTGAAATGGCATTCTTAAACATGTTTCAGGGTTCCGAGGAAAAAACTGTTGTGTACGTGGTTGGCAATCCTGGCCGTCAGCACTGGCAGCACGTGTACACTGCCGTGACCAGGGGACGCTGCCGTGTCTATGTTGTGGCTGAAGAGCCGCACCTCCGGAGAGCAGTCACTAACAAGAACGTGCCCAGAAAAACTCGCTTACAGAGATTTTTGAGAGAGGCAATTTCAGAAACAAGCAGCTGTCCCAAACAAATGTCCTCTCCCCTCATGAAGTGCCGGCAACATCAGGAGCTCGCGACTTGCTCTGTTTCTGCAACTCAAGGTGCTCCTGACCCAGCTGAACCTCAGAGTGACCTCATGAAACAGGAACGGTCATCAGTTCTCAATAAAGAGCAGACAGGCAGTTCGCAGCAAAGTCCTTATAAAAGACAACAAACTCTTGAAGCTGAAGATGCTACAAAAATACCCCCTGTAAGTATCTCCTTACTGAGGAAGTTTAGAACAAACTTTTGCACTCTTACCACCCCACAAGTCACCTGGTACTGGTATGATCGTTTTACCCTTATTTATTTAATAATTTTCAAGATGATCAGTAATTGGTGAAGCAGTCAAATTTGGCATATCTCTTCCCAGAGTAATATGACTAATATGAAAAAAAAAGTTACAATGTCAATAGTAGTAAATTTATACATCTTTTTACTCACTTGAGTGATCCATTGGCCAGCTTAGTCTATATTAGCTTATTCTTTGTGCACAGATGTCAGTAGTTACATGACCTGCTGTGAAAGATTTATATAAAACATAATCATTGAAGTTGATTTTTATGCAATCAAACCTACTTAACAGATGCTTTTTTTTCATTATATCTAATTTCTGAACTCTGTCGTAGAGCTTTTTTTGCAGATGCTAATATATTTTAGGTCTGGTTCAAACTTGGATAACACTTTTGTTTTGTTCTGACAGACAACAGTAGCAGAATCCCCACTTGGATCTTCCAGACTTAGGAATCTAACTTTGGGACAACCAGCTCCTAGGAAGCTTTTCAAAAGCTAACAAACAATTATTAACTGTCCTCGTTATGAATCTTTATTGAACATTTTACGTTCAAGATTTTTGGAACTTGAGAAGCTGAATATGCTGCTGCTTTTCAAAGGGTTTCCTGTTTTTGCATATTCTGTGAAGAACAGCTCGTTTTACACTGCGCCTTTTACAGTTTCGGTGATCCATTTTTAGTATATTCATGGGTGTACTGGTCATCAAAAAAATCACATAATTCTTCTGTTTTGGTGAAGAATGAACTTACAGGTCTTACAGGATTCAGATGTTCCCGTGAAAAATACATGAGGATGTATTTTGATTTAAAGACCCTTAGCTTTCCATACCAAGATTTATCCATCTCCTAATGCTACAGCATTGATAAGATGCTCTTACTCATGTGCCAAAACTTGTAGTTTGCTCTTGAGTAAAAAAAACAGTTTACAAAGGGGACGTTAGGTTTTTCTAATGTGGTAGATTTATGGGCATGAAGCTTTGATGAATTATGGCTTTTAATCTTGTTATAAATAGAACAAGAAAGTTGCAATCAGTGACAGAAAATTTTCCCCACTTTGTACTTGAAAGAGATGTAGAACTTGCTATTGCTGCTTTAGCTAATAGTTATATGCTGATGATGGTCTTGTAAGAGAAGAAAAATTCCAAGTCAGAGTCCAAATAACATTCCGCTTTCAACTTTTTCTTGTGTACTGTGTGACCTGCTGCATTGTAATTTTGAGATTAGTAAGCTGAATGTTAAACCAAAACAGCAGACACATTGTACTAAAATGTGTCTTACCTTTAACTTTTTTTTTTTCTTTTCACATAGAGTAGGGAAAAGTATACTACAAATATAAACATGTGTGGAAAAAATATAAAGTAGAAAAATAATACCTCATTTTTAATGTCTTTAAATCACTGTTTATTTCAATTTTTACAGTTTTTCCATACAAATATTTGCAACAGTTTGAATTTCAAAAAACATAACATAGACGATAAATATCATGCTATTAAAGTATTAAATTTGTACAAAAATACTTTACAGTTTAATACTTATTTGTTACAGATAAAAATACATATTTAAGTGACTCATGAACTTTGTTTTGTTTGTGGTTTTTTTACATGATTCAGCCTTAAATGTCATTCTGACCTTTTCTGGCAGTGCTGAAATAGAAATTTGAGATACTTGTGTGTGCAGGGCAGGTGGGCTTGTTCATGTATTGGAAATAGTAACAGGGATACAGTTAAACAGTTTAAATTGACCAGAAACAACTCTGTAAGGTGATTGCTTAGATATGGAGACTCTACAAATGTACAAATCCAGTATCTTTATATTCACCAATAACAATAATTACTAATAACAACTTGAATACCAGAATAAACCAAAGCAGCTGCTGGTGAGAATATAGAGCAACTGGCAGTATCTTATTG
The DNA here is from genome assembly GCF_009829145.1 of Chiroxiphia lanceolata. Taxonomy (NCBI): domain Eukaryota; kingdom Metazoa; phylum Chordata; class Aves; order Passeriformes; family Pipridae; genus Chiroxiphia; species Chiroxiphia lanceolata. The sequence continues at coordinate 34,766,947 of NC_045641.1, forward strand.
CTTGGGGGGAGAGGGGAGAGGAGAGAATTTATGTGATGTGTTTGTAAAATATATTTACAATTTTAAATTCTAAAAATGCGTTGTAGGAGGGTAATGTTTATCATAAAGAAGGCTGAAAACAAAGCATATTAAATAGGACCTTTGCCCCTTCAAGAAATTGTTTTGACTTAAAAAGCTCACGCGTGACAGTACAAGTTTACAGGTTTATGGATCATTAAAGAGCTTTCATATCAATCTCCATGGACATCGTTTAAAACCCCACCATTTTCTTTTAAAAACCTTTCTAATTTGTCTGAACTCATTTCAGTTTTACTCTTTTCAGTAATCCTCCTTCAGAGGTTTTATCCAACTAAAAAAGTCTCTGCTTAAAAATCCCCACAGGTTGCAAGACATACCATTAAATACTTCATTGCATAGGGAATAACATAGGTTCTAACAAAGTTCACCGAAATGGGGGAGTAACGTTCACTGCAAACTGCAGCTTCCTGCAAGCATTTAGTTAAAACATCTAAGCCTTGCTTCGTCTGATAAGTGCACCCTTCTCGCCATTTCACAAGGAAACCCAGTGCAGTAAACCACTCTGTCCTGTCCATCATACAGCAGCACCTTTCTGATAAAATGTTTTTTAAAAACAATCTAACCCGGACACCACTGTTTGTTAGCAGAGGCTAACTCCATGCTCTTCCCTCAAACAGCTGCTGCTGCTGAAGGAAGAGGTACATTTAGATCGTGTTTAAAACATCTCCCCAGTTTCTTATTTGGGGAAAAAAAAAGGCCCTTATGATTTTTCTTACTGTTACTAATGCTAGATTTTTTAGAATGGAATGACTTGACTTAATGAAGAATTAAACTATTTCAAAAGTAACCATGGATTAATAGAAGCTTTGAGACAGACAGACTGACCTCCTGTGCTTTTCAGTGCTATACAGCATCTAAGCCTCAATCTCAGAGAAATCTTAAATGGATTTAGCACCATAATTGTCTTTTGTTACCGAATGTCCCACTGAAATGGTTTTCTGCTATAATGTATTTGTAGGATCCCGTGTCTCTGTATTAACATGAGTGTGTCCACTCTGCTGAAGGAAGGCGTTATTTGGGTCACTCCATTCCCCACTCGCTGAAGGATGTTGTTCTGAGCTTCCTTTCTGAGATGCCAGTGGGTTTCTGCTAATAACCAGTTCCAGCTTGTTGCCAGATTCTGCGATGAGGGGCACAACTAGACAGCAGTCAAAGTCTCTGGTGCGAACATGGTTTACCTGAATGATGAGAAGATTGATTTTTGTTACCATTCTAGGAAAAAGAAAGAGATTACAAGAGAAACAGATTTATCCTTGAGACTGTGGAGACTGATTTAATTATTCCAGGTAGAGAATCGCCCAGTACAAGGCTGTTTACCGTGATGTCTCGTCTGAAGACATCAGTTAAGTTTTCTACTCACTCTTTAAACAGAATGTAGCAGAAGTAGGGATATTTACACTGGTGCTGGCTGTTGGCAGCTGTCACAATGTCCACTCCATAAATGACATTTAACAGCCCATAGTTTTCTGTCCTTCATGGTGTTCATCAATTTAAATGCAATAGAGCATGTCTAAAATTTCAATTCAGTTCAGGTCTTCTCTGGTTTTATTTAATATATATAAATTTATATAAAATATTTTATTGGGCTAGTTGAGAAATAATTTAGTTTTTTCATCACAGTCCAACTTGGCACTGTGGTAAGAGTGGTGCTGAGTGAGTATTACGTTACTCCAACAATGTCATTCAACACTTGGATTAACACAGAAATAGTTCTCAGGTCTGTAGCAGGAACAGCAAAAAAGACAAATCTGTATGGAAATGCTTTGAGAAATTCCAGCTTCCTAGTAAGCATCTGTATGTCTCCTTTGGAGTTCTGAAATACCTAGTGTTCTGAAAGAATTTGTTTATATAAATATGACTACATATGACTTATACTAAATATGACTACTACACAGGAAAATCCAGTGTTAGTGCCACTGCATAAAAGCCCAAGCCTCTGTGAGTGCTGTCTTTTCTTACCAAGGCTCTAAGAAATCTACACAGCACAGCCTGTAGCAGAGCAATTATCATCATTTGCCCTTCTTCCTGCCCCCCATACACATCTTTTCCCTGTAGAAATACAAACAGTAGTGCTCATTATTTAAATTACAATAAGCAATACAGATCACAGGGCTGTTCCAAATAAGTGATGAAAACACTTTGTGCAGTTTTCTGCAATCACATCTACAAAGAAAACACCCTCTAGTATGGTTACAAATCTTTTTACAAAGTAATCTGTATGTCATGTGCCCTCGTGCTAAACCTGTGTGCTGCCAGAAACATTACCTGTAAAAGTCTATCATATGGTTTTAAACCTCCTAGATCACCAGGGCCAGCTGGTCGAATGTTTTTAACATATACTCCTTTTTCCAGTAAACCATCCGAGACACTGAACCCAAAGTCTTCTCCATCAGAGTCCTTGTACAAAGTTACCTGTGGAGGGGATGTGACATGATGAGAAAGAAAAAAAATGTCTGTCCCCAGTTCTACAAGCACTAGGCAGGCTTTCTTCCTAGGATGGTTTTGGTGTTTTATTGTGGGGTTTTTTTCCACATCAGAGAGATCACTTACCTACTATTTGGTACTTACAGTATTAAAATTGTCCCCATTTGGACATTATGTTAATATTCTGAAGTTGTGTTGGGAGGTTTACGTTGGATATTAGAAAAAGCTTCACCCAGAGGGTGGGTGTCCACTGAACAGGCTTCCCAGGGAAGTGGTCACAGTGCCAAACCTGACAGAGCTCAAGAAGCATTTGTACAATAATACTCTCAGGCACATGGTGTGACTCTTGGGGATGGTCCTGCACAGGGCTAAGAGTTGGACTCCATTATCCTTGTGAGTCCCTCCCAACTTGGCAGAATCTCTAATTCGGTGATTTTCAGAAACCACCTTATTCTTCAGGAATAAACAGCCCTTTTCACTTCTGCTTGTCAGTGGGAAATCTGTGGTATTTAGCCCACCTTTCTCTGGTGTAATTTTTTTGAGTCTTAGTTTTTTGTTTCACCGTTCTCTAGCTGCCAGGATCTCAGTACAAGATAAGGTTTAGTTTTGTTTCAGGTATGAAGACCTGGCCTCAATCAAACAACTGGTTTTGTGTCTTCCAAAACTTCCAGAGGGAGTAAAGACCATTGGCACTGTAAGCCCTAGACAGCCTGCTTTTGGCCAGGCAGTGGTCCACCCTGTAAAGCCTAATCTCAAAAGCGCTCAGTATAAGAGTTATAATGCAATCTTTTAGGAAAGTACAAATAAGGCTCCTTCTGAAAGAGCTTGCAGGCAGTGTTCTTACATATAGCCATGAGGTGGTCATTCAAAAGCAGGAAACAGAAGTTAATGAAACTGTTAGGAGGAGGTTTTTCAAGTGTTCAGAAGACAAGTCCTCACAGGTAGTTCTGTGAATTTGTCTATTTGACAGAAAAAGATAAGAGATTTCTTTGTAGGTAAGTTGCATGCTTAGGTTTTAAATTTTTTTGTTGGTTCTCCCTCACATCAGGAGTACCAACCTATGCAAGTAAATTGTGTGAGTCAGTGGTGTACCATCTGACTGACACTGATGGTGTGTGCACAGATAGAGTTGCACAGTCAAACTCATGCTTTTACTGCTAGAGCTTATGTCACCTTGGATTCAAAATACTGGTTTTACCATACCTTGACTGATAAAACCGACAACATTAAGTGTTCCATAATTTTATAATGGTTTGGTACAAGTAATGCTCCATGTGCTGCATCTTTGTGTGTGACAGCCACCAAATTGCTTCCTGATGTTTCTGAATTGTGGAATCATTCAAATTGAAGGTGACTTCGGAAGTCTCTAGTCCAATCTCCTGCTCAAGGCAGGCTGAGACCAAATTCAGATCAGGCTGCTGAGGTCAGTATTTCATAGGATGCCAAGGCACAGCAGTACAGGAGCACAGCGCTGGTTGGTGCTACCTTAAGAACGCTGCTGAGCTCCTGCTTTAACTGCCATTGTGAAAAGGTAAGCAACAACAGACCAGACTGTCTCCAAACAGGACTAAAGGGGGTTGGGTTTTTTCCTGTTGTCTGCTGTTTTCTTGACATTACTTGGCTTTAGGGGTATATAAGCAGTGTCTTAACTATAGTGAAATCACACTCATTAGTAAGTTTGGTAGCTGTCCAGGGCACAAATTGAGAAAAGTTAGATACAAGGGCAGTTGCTGCAGCATTAGCACTGTTTTCTCTGTAGACATGGATGGCGCATTGCTGGGTTGCATTGTATCCATATCTTGTGCTGTGGTGAGCACGAACATCCCTTGTATTCATCCCTTACTTTACATCAGCTCATCCTCTATCCTTGCTTTTCTCCTTTGGACAGCACTGCAAAGCAGAAAGCCACACATAAAGTGTCCTTAACTAAGCCAAAGGCTTTCTTCTTGCCACTGACTTTTTTGGATATGAACTGTCATTCTAAACTTCCTAGGTGCTGCCGTGTTTAAGGTCTTTGCCGCCTTGTCCGCAATCTTCCCCCAAAGTAACTTCTTGCTGAACCTGTCATACATCCTCCATCTCAGTGTGAATTTTAGGAGTCAATGGGCATTTCAGCTACTGAAAAACGTATCTGCAAATTCAAAATAATTTACCATAGAATGATTTTAATTTGTATCAACAACTACTATAGCAGCAGGACTCTGGAGAAATTCTTATGATTTGTTATGAACAGAGCACATCTATCGTGATATCAGAGCACATCTAACATGGCTTTGATGTGAAGTATATTTGAAGCTGCTACCAAAGTACTGTAAGGCCACCATTCTGCGAGATTGAAAAAAAAGATAAAGGAGGGAGATATATTTTACTGACAGATTTGTGTGCACTGCCTGGCAGAAATTAAAAATAATTAGCACTGGACCAAGACCCAAATTCTCTTCAAACAAAGTAAGATTTTTTCCTCACCATCACAAAGGATAGGAGTGTTTCAAGTTAACGGCTTCTTAATGAAGCCTTGAAAAGTACATGAGGAAATGGAAGTGTCTAAGAGCAGAAGACTTAAAATGTTCTGTACTGTTCTAGCACAGATAAACAATTTTCAAAAGTGAAGAAACTTCCCCTTTTCACTTACTCCTTTTCCTCTTCCCCTTTCTTCAAGGGGATCCTTGAAGATCCAGCCCCAGATGAACTACAAAAGCATGAGAGACAGGGGACTCTCTGAAGTCATCTAGACTGTGTTCTTGTCCTAAGGCAGGATCAACTGCACCTACGCCATTTCTGAGAGAGATTTATTTGCCCTGCTTTTTAAAATCTCTAATGATGGAGACTCCACAGTCTATTAAAGTAATCCCTTTCGCTGCTTCAGATGTTTTCCTTGGGTGTAAACTAAGTCACCCTTGTTGAGGCTTAAGCCTGCTGCTATCCAAAGAGAACAAGATCACTTTATTTTCTCTTCAGTGATGTGAAATAAGGCTTGTTTTACTCTGGACTCTGTTCAGATGCTCAACATCTTTCTTTGATTTTCAAACCCCAAACTGGACACTATTCCAGTCAAAACCTTCTTAAAGCCAAGCTGGAGTGGAGAACAATTCACCACAAATGGCAGTTTCATTCATATGTTCTATGACAGTGTTTCTTTTTTTCCTGTTTTTTAGCGAGCGATCTATTAGCAAACAAAACACACATAAATTCAGCTCTAGAGATCTATTAGGAAGAGTTATTCAACATCAGCTCACCTTAACTTGTGTCTTGTCTATAATAATGGACATGCTAGTTCATGTCCATCTTGTGAGACAAAAAATGTAGCATTTAAAATTATAAGGGGCATTAAAGTGGGAAGTTACTGCAACGGAGGGGGGGAGGCAGGGGACAAGGAAAGGCACAGAACTTGAGAATGATCATCCAACATCTTTTATTACCCTCCACTTGTTCAGGTTGGACTTTCCTGATTTATAGGGACTGAGCACTCTGGAAGGGAATTACTCACTGCCCCACAATCACATTTTTTATATTTCAAAATACTTTCTAATTTTTGTGGTTCTTCAGATCTATGGATCCTAAATTTTTAAAAACTGTTTTCCTTATGGATATCTTCTCTTGACTTTGGTATATTTAACATGAGCTTAAATAAACTGATCTTTATTCACTTAAGAGATGAGGTAGGAGTTTAACTTTGTTGCATGTTTGACAGCTGTCACATTTTTTAGATGGAAGTCATCTGCAGAGAACTTTCTTTTGGATTACTGGTTATCTTTTTGGGGCTACTTCTTTTTAGGGTAGCATATATTCTTCAAAGGAAATCTCAGCTCTGGTATCTGAAGTACTCAATTTTTATTTAATAATGGGTATAGGCAACGCCCTACCACACAGGTTTCTCATCTTCACTTGCAGCAGCCCTGTCTGAAGGGAATATGGCTGCATGCAACACCTAAATCATGCCAGTTTATCTGTACTTCTGATCATAACTCTTTGGAAGGTTTGATCTCAATAGCAAAATCTCCATTTGGATGATCTGTTAGACTTTTAAATTTACATCAGGAGCCTAAGGGAAAAAGAAAGCTGAAATGGAAATTTAATTCATATTTCATAAGCAATTAAATAGTTACAAATTTAAAACAGAAGCTTACACATTTTGAGTCTGTGTTTGTACCTCTTCTCCCTCTCAAATCTATGGGAAAATGCTTAATTTAAATTCATACGTCTTGCACAGATCAGCTATTGAGATATTTTAACTGCCTGTAATTTTGGGTTAATGACTACTTGCAATAATAATATTGAAAAATTATCTGATCCTAGTGCATATTTTTGTTCTCAGAGGAATGTGTGCTCTATGAAACTTAAAAAATGGTCTGCTATGATTTTTAGAAAAATATTAATCTATATTATTACCTAAGTAGATAAAATCAATTAAATGGATTCATTAAATTTGGGTACTGATATGGCAATACACTATCCAACTAAATTACATGCTACTTATTACTTATTAAACCATCTAGCATAAATGTTTGAAGAGATTTGTACCACACTTATCTCAATCCTAGCTTCCTCAGGACAAAGACAGTTCAAATGCACAACTGGTGAAGGCAATGCAGTGAACTAAGAAAGAGCAAGTGAAGAACTCAGGTTAACTTGCTGCACACTGAACTCTGATCTATGGGGCACACAGGCCCTGACTCAATAGGGGTGCAATCATTGCACCAAGAGAGAACAAAGGCACCTGCCCAAGAAACTGGGAAAGCTCAGCAGCACATAGTCAAGTACATGACTGAAAAGCTTGCCAAGGTAAGTCTTAGGCAAGCTATGTCTTAGCTGGTATTTCAGAACTGTTTATACCCATTAGAGTTTTCCAAAACTTCCTATTTTTGTCAGTGGCCCAGCTAATTAAGACATTTGTCTGCAGAGGGCAGAGCACATTTGCCAGCAAGTCGATACATAAAAAATACTTCAATCAAAGCATTTCCCTGATTGAAGTCATTCCTGTGGCATTGCAGCTCTTTTTGAAAACTATCATTGGATAAGCTGTCCATGAGAAGTAGCAACTGTACAGTTATTAAACTAGAGGTCTAGTTTAATAGAAGGAGAGAGGTCTAGTTTAAAATGAAGGAGAGAAAAAGTAACAGGCTTACTGCTACACAAGAACCAGTAAGAAAACTAACGAGTAAGAACTTGCTAAGATGGGCATGAATACAAAAGCAGTCCATGCTAGCTGAGTTAACCTGCATGTGTGATCATAGGGGTAACAAGCCTACTTTGGGGAATCAGACCATAAGATTGAATCACTAGTTTCTATTTTTCTCGAATGACTGTAAGGATTTGGAAAATCCTTGGTAGCAGTTCAACTTTTAGATTTTTAGAAAAGAAATTACTCTTTCCTGGGTGACAAAACAGACAGTTAAAGCAAACTTGACATGACTTCAGCAGACAGAAGTGGGTATATTGTCTGAATGAAAACTGGAAATTACTAAAATGGAAGGTCAAAGTAATCTTAAAAATAGTGGCTTCAACTGAAGCCATAGAAAGCTCAAGGACAGGGTATTTTGTACTGCTCAGGACTCTTAAGAGCGAGCTACTATCACAGAATACCATTGACTCATTAACAGAAATCTGATGACCCCTTTCCAGAAAAGGATTTATTTTATCCTGAAAGGCTGGGTTTATAATCCATAGGAGAAAACTGTGCCTTTGCTGAATGTGAACACACTATGAAATGGCTACTGGTGTACTTTTGTTTTATATCTCACATTTATTCACCACTCAGGAAAACTGAGCACAGTAACTAACTCCATTAATCACTTCACATCAAGGTGGAAATATGAATAACTTAAAACCATTAAACACATCCTATTGGTTCTTTACATGGACAATGAATTCATTTACCATATATGAGATCAATTCTCTACTACCTTCTACAAACATTCAATTAGCCCATACTCAGTGAGTCCTTACCTTAACTAAACTGAATGAACTACAAACTCAACTCAGTCAAATCTGCAGCGACTAGAAACCAAACCAAATCTCTTGAGAATGGCCATGTGATGTCTTAATGAAATTTCTCCATGCTTCTGCCTCCTGGAAAGATCTCAGACTTTTAATGGGAAGGCGGGTGCAGGAAATGAGATGCTCATTCCCATCAAGGAGAACAGCATTATAATGTCCCACAAGGTTTTGGAAATTGGTTCTGTTATGGCCTCTCTGGACTTGAGACTTAAACCGGCAGGGTATTTGCTGTGCACATCTAAAGATACTTTATCCAGTGCTTCCTTGGGGTACAGAGCCACTTCCATATCACCAGATGATTTCAACAGACTTGAGCAGTGAAATGCTGCATAGACTGAAAATTATTTATCCCTTTTAGAGCAAAGGAATTACAAAGAGAAAAGAAGCAATATCTAATTTGAAATAACATTCTATATTATGTACATCGAGTCTCATGTATTTGATTCAAAATGAGTGTTAATTTGAAAAAAGACCAATGGGAGCCCCAAACTCTCATGAGTAATTTCTAAAGAAATGTATTTTCTAAAAATTAAACTTTGCTTTCTTAATGAACACATTTTGCAGAGAAGAGTTATTGGTCTTGTCAATTCAAATTACCACTGGATGTTCCTTTCAAAAGAACAGTGCCTTTTGAGGATTTATTGTAAAATGAAATGGTAGACAAGGATGCATCTTATTTGTTTGTTTCCCCCCACAAGGGTCTATCATTAATGTGTTTGTAAGAGCTAATATGCATGGCCCCCAAATTATATCTGTGGAGTCATTATAAAAAGTGCTTACTCTGTTGCCATATAATTAGATTCCCTGCACTGAATATATTATTTCAAAGTTGTCAGAAGAAAAATTACAGACCTTGTGTAACTCCACAGGAGTTGGTGACATGATTTCTTTCATTTCTTGCTTAAATTTTCTCAGAACCATGGACTTTCTCCCCACATCTGATGGCAATGTGTTGCTACGAGTAGCTTGACTGTAATGTGGCCTTACAGAACTTCTTTCCTGGAAGCTGGCTTGTCTTCCCAGCTGGTTACGAGGTTGTGGGTTTTCATGATTCAAACTCATTGTACTTCCTGACATAATTGTGGCCTAGAGCATTAATGAACAGGTTAATTTGTAACAGAGAATGTGGGTTAAGTAAGTGGTTAATTCATAGCAGTAGGAAAAATGTCTCTATTCTTTGTTAGAACACAAACACTCGGGGCACAGCAAAAGGCAAGAGGATAGATGTTTAATCTGCTTGCAAGTCACTATAAAATAGAAGACCACAACAAAACACAACAACAATATATGAACCCTCTGGGCAAAAGTTTTCAGATGGCATTTCAAACTAAAATACTGAGCACTAGAACAACTATGCTTGTAAGCTAGTCCCCTGGCAGACTGAAGAGTGTGTAGTGTAATTGCTTACTTTAAAAATATTTTACACATAAATAAAATCACATTTAAGTTGTGGCATAATTGCATTTGTTCGAACTGGAGCTATAGGAAGGCATTTACAATTCAGACTGTGTGTGCAAGGTAAAAAAATGTGAGTCAGCAGAATATGTAGGCAGCTCTAGAGTCATCATGGGCAGAGAGCATGCTCAGATACCACCCCAAGCTGGGGAAAACTCAGTGCAGATAAGCTCACTGCCTGAAAAGAAACTTTGCATGACATGCATACTGCAAGAGTGACTGCCTTAGCTTAGTGCTAATACTGGCCTCTGTCTCATTGCTGGTTTTAATCTCAGTAAAAGCTAGCCTTTTGTTTTAGATGGAAGAATATATGGAGGATGAAGTCTTGAAACACAGTGATGGGAATCACCTCATCCACTGGGTGGAACGGACTGACATGAAAAGCACCCATGCACAACAAGGGGCCTCCTCCCTTGTGAAAGATTTTCTGCTCCTGGGAATGGGAGGCAAATGCACTCCAGCACAGACACTGTACAGAGGTGCCACTGTAGGGTTAGGGTATGCGGAATTTCCTATTTATTACCTCTTCCGATGGACAAATGAAAAGGGAAATTTAAAGACGATAATCTGAACTCTGACTGGGACTGGATGCAGGCAGCCTGCTTGAAAATGAGAAGTAAAAAATAAGGGCAAAACAAGCAAGTAAATGTTTGCTTATGACTCTGGTGAGCATGTCCGTCACCCTTCTTTCTCCCAGCTCCAGCACTACTTTCAGTATGAGATAATAGACTATAGCCACAACAGTCTCTCTCGTCCTCAGTAATGACTGATATTACTGCCTGATGGAGCAAAAGCATCCAGAGGTCTTGGCAAACAACAGTCTTCTTTGCTCTTTGGCTGAAGACCTTGAAATGAAAAATGATAAGGAGTCCTTGACTACGCAGTGGCACTCCATAAAATAGAGGAATCGCCATTCTCAGCATCCTGTCATATCGAATGGGTCTGGCTTTCTTTTCAGAGCTGGGGGTTGTGCAATGAGGTGATGCTGTAAATGGTACAACATCTACAGTTCTGAATTTCACTTTTGTGAAAGGCTGAGGAAAATTCAACGTGTTGAAGTAACTGAATTCTGGTCAGCATGAATGACATACTTCCCTTTTGGAATGATCTATTTCCATATCCTTTTATTATGTTCTGAGTACTGAAAACTGCAAGAGAAGCCTGCAGTATTGAACCATATCTAACTATGTAATTAAACCAGTATAACATTTTCTCCTGCATTTCTCTGGTTTGCAATAACAAATACATGAGAATCACATTTTGCTACCCATACATGCAATACAAAAGCCGTAAATCTGAAGAAGTAAATTAATCTGAACTGAAAAACTTTCACCCAGTTATGCCTTTCACATTTCTCCTGGCTGCTAAAGGACTTTATGTAACATAAAAATGAAAATGAGATTCTGCCAGTTTTGCAGCTCCGGGAATTTAAAAGAACATAAAAGAAAATATTTTAGGACCTTTTATTCCATAGCTCTAAGTGGCAGTATAATCTCAATTGTTCTGATTAGACAACTTAGAGAAAAGATAATTATAAAAATAAAGACTCAAAATTACTCTGTTTCCTTCCTCCTCTGCCCCCATCACTATCTAACATAAAGCATGGTTAGATTTGCAATCAACTTCAAAATGAAATGTAAAAATTTGTTACATAGTGAAGAAATCGCTGTATAATGAACATTTCTCACATTTGGCAGCTTCTCTTTTTTTCAGAGTGGTAAGATTATAGGTAAACATTTTGAAAAGCTGATTTTCTTTTATGTTCATCTTAATCAAATTAAGTTTCAATTTAAAAGACAACCTACAACATGCTAAGAAAAGCTGCATGAAGCGTCTGTCAGAAAACGGAATGCACAGCTGCAGGAAGGTTATGCTTACTTAAGAATGTCTGTGACATTTGCTGCCTCTGCAGACAGCATCGATGATTATGCACAGCAGAAGCTGCAAGTCAAAAGCACTGGGGTGAAAATGTTTATAGAATTTTGGTTGCATTGTACAAAAGAAAACAGCTCTGGTTAGGGGCAGGGGAGGCAGCTGCACAAGCAAAAATATAAAGGTAAAGGGTAGGTACCACGAGAGTCATGTTTCTCAAACACAGACGCCTGTCAGCCTTGTCCTGTGGAGAGGGGTTAAAGCTTTTAAATGAATTGGTGTGATTAGTGCAACTTAAAAGAAAAAAGGAGAAAATAAAATGAATGTCAACCAAACCAAAACCATTATATTTCTCTATAATTGGAAAGAAAGGTTAAGATTTTTCTACCTCTAGTTCCCTCAGAATTCCTGACTGGCCACAGGTCTCTAAATCCTCCAGAGCCTGAGACCAGAAGTTTTCCTCCTGGTCAGCCTCGGTGTTATCATGGGTACCTGTGAAGCTAGATTTACAATGAGAAGTTAAAAAAATGTGGACTTTTTTTTCCCTCTAAAAATATATATTATACACGTGCCTTGCCACAGATTGCAACTTGAATGACAGAACGTTATGCAGGAGAGTGGGGAAGAGTCGCTGATCAGGAGAGGCTGGATGGACATGCAGAGCACATGACAGACAAGCCTTCTCATAACCTGGCAGTCGCTAGCAGCTGGCAGGATCTGAGCAGTGAGTTGTTCAGTAAGGAGATAAATGGATTCCAAGAACAATTCAATACACATTTTTACTGGATTGAAACTGGGACCTCCCTATGAAAATTAATGAATCAACCAGTAGCTGTGTGCAGAGCTGCTCCGTGCAACAAATATTTGCAATAAAACCTTTCAACTTCACAGACTTCTCCCAGGCAATATGGAAAGAGTCCTCATTTTTTTTAAACAATGTTTTGCCAAAGAGGGATGGTAGTGCTTTTTACCTGATTCCTTCAGCCTAAGCTGCATTTATCATTATCAGTTTAAGCCACCTGACTGCCATAATATAAATTGCTCCAATTATTTCATACATAAACACAGAGAAACTTTCAGGGATGCAACTGTCTTGCATGGAAACTTAGGTCTCTGGTGTTTCATAAATGCACCAAAGCCTTATTACAAGCACTCTTGAGCAGATGTTGGTGACAGTGATGTTAGGGAAGTTGCTCAGCAAGTGAGGTCTGTTAAAAAATGCCAACTCTGGGCTGCAGCAACACAGCCCAAAGCAAAACCACTACAGTGTATGTGTGCATACAGGGGAAGAAGCAGGAGGTTTTTTTGGCAAGGGGAAGCAGCTCAATAAAGGTTCACACAAACATCAGAGCTGCTGCATGGGAGAGGGCTGATTATGTGAAAGGCACAGGGGAAGAAGGATGAGGAAGGAAGGAATGACAATTCGCCCTTTTGGTGGCAGCAAGCTGTTACTTTGGAGCAGCTGCCCATGGATTGCAGCTAGTGGTGCTAAACAGCACATAAACAGAGCAAACACTATTATGGAAGCATCTGAGGCCTTGCTTGACAAACAATGTGTTACCGAGAATAGCATGAATGTAACTGTTTACAGAATAGCTTTTAAATAGAACAATTGCCCAGCACAAGGGAGGACAGCTTGAATGCTTCACACAGATACTCTGCCTCAGAGATGCTTTCTTACAGCTGCAGTCAGTCAAGCAGACAATGGTCAGCCATTTCAATCTCTTGTTGCAATGATTCTCCACCTAGCATCAGTGTCTCTTCTAAGATATTGCAATAGATACAGTAATGGTGAGAATACCTACTCAGATCACAGATGCAATTCCTCCCAGGCAAGATAAGAAAGTATTTAAAACATGATTTTAGAACGATCCTCAACTTCTGAAATGTGCTCTTTCAATAAATCTAAGTATTTTGTTCAATAGCGAATGTTGAATGTAGACTAATTTATCCATTACAATATCTCCTGTTACACTGCACACTATCAAATGGAACTTGAGCTAATGAATACGATAATTTGAGGCAATTGTCTGGCACAGCAAATCTGGATTTCCTAGAACTGGAGGTCCGTTTCTTCTCTGACTTCTGTGAAATATGAAATCATGATGCCTATACATCTGGACCTCTCAGCTGAAGCAATTTCTTCTTCTGCTCTCATCTCCTCTTTTGCCGTTTTTCTGAGGCTTGTCACCTGGTGTGTGAAATCTCAACTTTTGCATCTTCGTTACAGCCACATGAGTAATTTGTAGCTGAGCTACTGCACAAAAAGCCAAAAGAGGTACCAAAATAATTTCTCATTGAAATTGCTTTTTTATCTGAAACATGAGAGATTGATTTTAAGTCATATGATATATGACTTAAAGTTCGGATGCCTAAAGATGCTGAAGGAAATGTAGTAGGACAGATAATAAAGACATGGGTGTCTATGATTTGGTTCTTATTGCCATATGAAAGACAATTTTTTTTTTTAAATCAGAAGGTGATAGGATGTCTTAGGATATGGCAGACTCATTCCTGTAAGTATTGTTTTAATGTGTAAAACATTATCTCTGGAGCAGGAACTGTAACAGACTTGTCCTACCTGCCAGTGATAGGTAGACATGAGGCTACAGACCAGTTTAAGCTCTCTGGTTTCATTCGCTTGCCCACTGAAATTTCATTGTCCCTCAACGGCATGTTAATGTGGTGTTTTCTGCTTTTACCCTGTTTTTCTCATTTCAACTGTTCTTCCTTTCTTTCTCTCTCCTCTCAGCCCCCCCCCCCCCCCCCCATCTCTGCCTCAGCCCAGCTGGATCTCACTTTTGTGCACTTTTTGTTTTCCTACCTGGACGTATTCCACTCTTCCAGCTGTCCCCCACCTTTCCTTTGCCCTCCAGAGGCACCTTTCCACATCTTGCCCTCTTTCTTCGTGCTCCTGGTGCTCTCTCCACCTGATCTTTCTACAGAAGTTTGCTTTAAATGGTTTTCTTGATTCTCTCCTGATGTCTCAGTCTCCTTCGGTTGCCACATATTCTTGGATGCTGTGCTACACAAAATAAAGGTAAGAAAAATTACTTTCTAGTGTTAGAGAAGAAAATAACTTGCCTAGCTAGAACTAGAAGAGGTGCTTTTCTGGGGATCCTTGTAACAGGCTGGAAGAACAGATGTGCTCTTAAACAGTCCAGCACTTGGTATAGGAACACCATCAGATGTGGCACAATCCATTTTACAGATACAGGGTTAAAATAACCATTATTTTAATTTGTACTGTATATCTCAAGAGTAAGTCAAACTGACAAGCAGAACAAGACTCTTTAATGTGCATACTTTCTGCTGAACAGTGCCTTTAAAATGGTAATAGAATACATGCTTTTGATTTCCAAATTCTGTATTTTACAATCCAGCTTCTTGATTCACTGCTCATCAGCTTTTTCAGCCCATTACTTACATAGCTGCAAACCAGTAGGTGTTCTGGAATCTTTGGCTGCATCTCATTTGCGAAACAAAATATGGACTTTAACTGCAGATAAAGATGCTGATATTAAAGACATTAGGTTACCAAGAATGGGCAGTATGAAGAAAGCTATCTTAATTTCCTTTAGTAAACACTGTCCACTACTAGCCTATGAAAATTTCTAGTGTGCTTCTGGCCAGAAGGAACCAAAGGAGCTGGATATGGACTGAGAGTTCACGCTTGTCCAGATCTTAGCAATCATTCTTGCCAAGCTTGTCTCCAGAAAAAATGCCACTGAGCAAATCAGCTGTATCAGAAGATTTGTCATTCAGATTCTGAAAGCAGCATCTAAACTTTGCCTTGATTTATATTTCAAAGGTTACAGACTGGACCTTATGGATTTACTTCTCCAGTGTGTTTCTATGGGCACCAGAAAGGTTTTCTTTAGTACTCAGCTGGGATTTCAGGCTCATTGTGCTGGTACACCAAGAAGGTGTTATTTCTCATGAAGGACATGCAAGCCTGCAGGTCCTGAGGATGGGTACAAAAAGTACAGAAATCTCTCTAACTGTGATGCATGTCTTCCCACATCTGAGGAAGAACTGTTTTTTAGCTGGAATTACTCAAGCCTCTGCAGCTGTTCCCCTGATGATCAACCTTAGAATAGAAAAATAAGAGACATTTGGGTCTTTCACTATCTCCAAGAATTGTCAAGTAAGAATTTTTCCCTCAGGAAGTTCTTTTGTCTGCAGAGAAATTAACTGAAAAGGAGATTTACTTCTCAGAAGAGGAGGAATAAATGCATGGCAAACTACCATAGCTTTGGACAAGACATTTCTACCTGGATCACTTTTTTCTCCTACTGAATCACTCTGGATGTCTCAAGCATTTATGGAAGAAGAATTCTTGCTTCTTTGCCCAAATCAAAATGAATTTTTATGGAAGACATAAGATTAACATGCCAGTTGTCTTTAACCACATTATTTGTAGGCTTATTTCTGTGGAGTGGAAAACAGATCAGATTTTTTCTGAAGCTTGCCCAGGGAAATGCCCTAATTTTTTTGTTTGCTTATTTTTAAGAGATAAATACTGTGTTTTTTTAGGCTGAAGGAACTCAAAATAAATATATGCCTTGGTTTTGGCATCATAATCCTCCATAAAGATCACTAATCTACCCTAATAAGTTTCATGAAGTATAGTGTATCTCATATTTAAAGGAAGAGCTCTTACAGCTTCATTAGAAAAACATAATTTCATTCCAGCAGTTAAGTGTTAATTTGGGGCACTGATGCAGATGTGCACTTATGTCTATTTACATCTGTGATTCAAACTGACAGCTCTGGTACGTGTACCTTCATTTCCCGAAGGTGATAAAGGCAGTACTGGTGAACAATGTATCAACGGGAATTGGACAAGGCTGTCCAGCAAATTTTACCATATACCACAACCTCCAGACACCACAGCATAACGTGACACAGCATTCTCAGTTGGAAGGAACCCACAAGGATCTTCAAAGTCCAACTCTTCAGTGAATAGCCCATACAGGGATTGAACCCACAACCTTGGCATTATTAGCACCATGTTCTAACCAGTTCAGCTAATCTCAGGGTTGATGCAAATCAGAAAACAGAAACTCATATGGGAACTTACCTGCTTGCTGTAGGTCGATCCCATTCCTCATCACCCAGTCCTGTATCATGAAATGGGTGGTTTCGTGGTTTGCTTGGAGGGGACAAACTAGTCTGTTTAGGACTCCTCCATTCATAGGCATTGAAGTTGTATCCTGAAGCCTGATAGGTGTGTCCTAAAAAGATGAATTCTATATTTACAGCACTGCATATGTTGTAATGACAGACAAGCACATCTCTGAAGCGGGGTTCTCTAGAACTTGTGGATTCATCATTGTTTCCTTTTTTGTTCTTGAAGTTGTAGTCAAATTATTCATGATCTGAATTATGTCTGGAATTAGGTGTGCTCTAGAGCTTCTCCTGTGAAAGTCCACTGAAAGTAGAACCTTAAATATATCTAACATTGTTCTACTATTTATGCCTCAGCTGCTTCTATGTTTAGTTCTAGACATTGCCACAATGTATCAATTTCCATTTGATATCCTAGATTGAACACTAGTGAATATATCCCATGTTATGGATGGGCTAAATGTGTTAACATGGTCATATGCAACATGCCCAAAATTTAAGTTATTACGAAAAATGTGCTTTAGATTTATTGAAAAAAAAAAGAGTTTTCAAAGATGCATTAAAAAATCCCATGAACTTGACTTTTCACATACACTTTTTACTAGGGCTCTGAGAGTTCAGAAAAGGCCTGTCTCACAATGGTCCTGGGCACACATTCCCAGCACCAATATACAGCCCTGGAAAGCTCACCTTGCAGAAAGCCATTTCTCTATCACCCATTTCCAAATATCTCAAGGCTGTGTAAGTGGCATTAGATGGCCTTTGTACCTGAGGAGTTTATTTCTGGGTGCTTTTATCATATATGCAAAGCAGGTATTACTTCAATAGTATTTCTTTAACGGAACTAGGTATACTTTGAATTCCAGATAGGAATCAGCTTCCCACTGATGTTATCAAGGACACACAGATCAACTCTGATCACAAGCTGATCCTGATCTGGTAAGTAAAATCCATTATGGCAGAGCTGAATATTACACATATATAATATTCTTCATATTGATGTATTCCTTTTCGAGCTCTATAGTTGCTGTTTTTTGATATGCATGTTGGATTAGAAAATTCTATTTTGTTGATGACTAACAACTATCACTGCTGCCACTCCTCTAAAGAGGGTAATTTGCTTCCATAAATCAGTTTAGACCCTCAAATCCCATGTAACTACACAGTTGTGTGCATTTTCCAGCTAATTGGCAGCCATTAACATCCTCCCAGATTCTAGGAAGGGTTTTGGTTGCAAAGATGTGACTGCTGTGAGGGGTAGGCTCCAGATTAGTTAATGCAGATACATAAGACAAAGGTACAAAATGGGGTATTAATTCAAGAAGAGAAAAGATAGCTCACCAGCATTAAATTGGTAACTAATAGGATGAAGCATTATCTGGTGCTCCAGAAACATCCCCCAAACTCCTCAATTTTCTCATCCTGTGCTTATTGCCAAGAAAAGTTTGGAGAAAAGCCAAACTCAGTTTAACAGGTCAAGACAGAATGAACTTTATTAGAAATGTGAGCCACCACCACATCAAGGGATAAAGGCACAAATCTGTTTACTCTCAGGCTGTTTAGCAGAAGCACCATGTATCCAGCCAAGTCTGGGTTGATTTTTTCAAGGGAGTTAAAAAAAAATCTGCTTTGAGATACTGGTTTAGTTTTGGCATGGCACCTGAATCATCAGGACTTTGGAAAGCGTTCTGGGCCTCAATCTTTTCCACAGTTGAACAATTTGCTCCAAATATCATCAATTCACCCAGGAAATGAGAATTACCATTCTGGCACATTTTCAGCAATATTTCTCCTTTGAATTTAAAAATATCAGAAGAAAATCTAACATTATTTATTTTGATAAATTGACCAACACAGCTAAAAACAGAAAAGGGGAAAAATTCATCCAAACTCTAACTTCAGTGAAAAAATTATCTGAGGAAAGGATATACCTGCTCAAATAACTGCCAGGTGGTGGGAATACATGCTTTACTAGGGAAGTAAAAATTTTAAAAAGAGTCAAATAAAACACTGAAGCTGCGTGTAAGTTATTTTTCTTGTTATCAAGAATACTACAAGATGTCTGTATCCCTCACTGCCTAAATAAACGTGTTACAAACAGATTATTTGAAAAACTTATCTAAAACCATAGTCAAACAGAACTAGAAAAAATACCATTATGGAAAATCATGTTTTTAAATAGAATGATTGTTTTCAACAGCTGAAAGTTAGATGTCAATACTGCAGGAATGAGGAAGAAGCAAAAGATTTACAAATCATAAGCAATGACTCATGTTCCCCTTCATCAGTTTATAATAAATCTGTTGGCACTTAAAAATTAACTGCATATGGGCAACAAATTCATGAACATCTCCAGAGTGTTCTGTGCCTTGCATTGATCTGTCTTTGAAGGATAAGCTCATTTAGTTGTGGATGAGCTATGGACCGGGCTATTCAGATGTCAGTAAAGCTAACAAAAGCCTGTTAATGTATTGATAAATGCTTTGTAACACATCACATCCTCATGAAAGAGTAAATCTGAGGCCAGCCAAGTGCAAGAAATCATGCTGCCTGGTGTGGTGTATGGTCATAATGAGACAGCAGCACATTACAAAGTACAGAGTTTAAAGTTAGTACAGATAAAAGTTCTCTTTAGGGCAAAGGAAGGTCAACCATGAAGGTAATAATTCCTACTTTAAATGTCAACTGCATTCCTTATAGTACCTTGATTTCCAAAGCTGGTATCAATACCAGAGCCATCCCACGACTCTACTGCGCTGTCAACACTTGGGACTGTAGTGGAATAGACGTCTGAGAGCATGCCAGATTTCTGTGCAGCAGAGGTTTCATCTTCAGCATCGCTCAGTTCACTCATGTGACCCACAGGGACAGAAAATTTCTTGGGACTGGTAGCTGAATAGGATTAAAAAAAAAAAAGGGCTGTTGGTGGTCATTGCTTTACTGCAGTTCCAAGAATCTGCTTTTTATTACTGACAATACTTTTCCATAGATGGCTTAAATGCTTGTTAATCTGTAATAACACACGCATTAAGGGCCACTGATGGTACCCTTGGCCACACTCACCATCTGTTTGCTTCTTGATTTTCAAGGTGACAGTTTCTCCTGCCATCTGTAATAAATGAATGGCTTCACTCAAAGGTTTTCCTTTCAGACTGCTACTATTTATGGCAAGGATTCTGTCTCCTATGTGAATTGCCCCAGTCCTACAATAAGAGAGAAGTAAAACACTGAGAAGAGAGCATAAAAAGCAACAAAGGTAATTTCTTTGCATATTTGGAGCATTAAAGCTCTATCTCTCTTCCTTTCTTTCTTTTTGCTTTTATAGCTGTGTTAGAGAATAATTCTTTTGTTACAAATGCTTGAAGCAAGTCACCTTTGTTGTAGTGCCAATAGCAGAGCTGAGGCACGAAGATGTTGATTTCTGTTACTGAGACAATATCACCTGTAGATGATATTCATTGCAGCCCACTTGTTTAAGAGCAACCTCAGACAGCTCACTAGGCTCTGAAATTAGTCAAGTTTCTGAAAGTCTCACAACATAACAAATAAAAGTGTTGTGAGCAAGTAACCAGCTATTTCAACAATGTGGCTTTCAGGATGAGTCAATCAAGAAAAGAAAACAAATTATTTTTGTGTAAACACACTGGGTTCTGGCTGTGCATAGTATCATGTGTGCTGTAAGTTCTCTGTGAAACCACCACCAAAGGTGCCAGTTTGAATGACTCAACCAATCTTAGAAATAACAGGTGATAGAAAACCTTACAATTTTCATTATTCTCTATCACTTACCACAAGGAGCACTTTTGCTCCTCTGATAATGCTTGCTATGGTGTATGAAAGCACACATACAGATTGCAGTGGCAGACAAGTATATGACAAGTTCAGATAAACTTAGACACATGAAGTGCTTTCCTCACTCATTATACTGTACAAGGCTATTGGTTTTAAAAGGCTGCTAAAATGTTCCTGTGACTGAGCAGTTTGATTGATTAGTATTTCCTTGGTCATTTATAATAAGAACTGCAATTCTCTGCTCTGCCTTGTACAGTATATACACGTACATCCTGTTAAGATATCGCTCATGCTCCTGAGCTTGGCAATGATCAAAAAACAACAGCAAAACGATTATAAAGTCAGATTTGGATAACTATTAAAAAAAAAAATTTCCAAGCTATAAAAATTAGCAGGTAAACAAAACAAATTTTTATCTTGAAACATTTAAAAATAATTTGCTTTCCAATTTACCTTTCAGCTAATCCTCCTTTTGTAAGGCTGGAAATGATTATGGGGTCAAAGGGCTCTTCAGTACCAGAGATTGTAATTCCAAGAGGCCCACCATAGCGCTTGAGCTCAACAGTATAAATAATTGCTCCAGAGCTCTCTTGTTCATCTGTAATAAATGCCAAGGGGATGCAATTGGTTTCTTATGAAAGAGGGAATGAAAAAAATAGCACATTCAGTCTAGTGACTAGTAATCAAACAACATTTTCAAAGGATTACATTTCAGATACATTTCACAACCATATTCTACTGGATTATTTTGAAAAAATTATCTATTAACAATTTCTTTTTTATTGCCAAAATCTGGACACAAGCTACTAGAAAAACTTGCCTCATTCTATTAAGACTAAATTTTACTCTGTTTAAAATCTTTAGATCTTCTTTCCTATTAAAATATAGCTTCAGGCTATTTTGTTACAAAATCACAGAATGACTGAAGTTATAAGGGACCTCTGGATGCCATCTTGGCCAACTCCCTGCACTAGCAGGGCCAACTACAGCTAGTTGCCCAAGATTGTGTCCAGACGGCTCTTGATGGCTCCAAGGGTAGAGACTCCACAACCTCTCTAGACAACCTGTGCCAATGCTTGGTTTCTCTCGAAGTAAAAAGTGTTTCCTGATGTTCAAACAGAACCTCATGTGTTTCAGTTTGTGTTCATTGCCCCTGGTCCTGTCATTGGGCACCATTGAGGAGAGCCTGGCTCTGTCTGCTTTACATTTTCCCTTCAGACATTCATACATGCTGATAAGATCCCCTTCAGCTTTCTCTTCTCCAGGCTGAGTGGTCTCATCTCCCCCAGTCTTTTCTCATAGGAGAGATGCTCTAGCCCTTTCATCATCGTTGTGACGCTTTGCTGCACCTCATCCACTGTACGTCCATGTCTCTCTTATACTGGGGAGCCCACAGACTAGCCCTAGCACTCCTGAAATCTCTCACTGATGCTGAGTAGAAGGGAAAGATCACCTTCCTTGACCTCCTGGCTGGGCTCTGCCTATCGCAGACCAGGAAGCTGTCGGCCTTCTTTGCTGCAAGGTCACATTATTAGAGAAAAGGGAAGTTACTACTATTGTATGAATACTGATACTCAGCTGTTTCTTGAACTGAATCGAAAGTGTTTAGAATTAAAGGTAATTCAAAAGTTTTAAACCTAAACTTCCTTAAAAGAATTCTGGCAAGTCAAAAGTCATTATAAGATGGGCAGCTGTGTTAGTAAAAGAATTCATAGTTTTGATGGACATGTTTTAAGCTTTTTGTAACAGAATCAAAAATAGCTTCTGAATACTGAATTATCAACTAAGTTGAATAATAACTCCATTAGATATTACTTCATTATATTGCATGAAGTTATTTGCATTCTTTTGAAATTTTAGTCTCACCAAACAATCATAAGAACTGGAAAAGAATACGTCACTGGGTAAGCTTAAATATTTATTTTGTTAAACCATACTCAATAGGTGTTGCATCATCAAGAAAGGTGCCTGTATTTATATAGCGCATGCTCTTTACATATTATTAATAAAAACCACAGCAGGAGAGTAATCAACTGCAGCATCTTTGAGTTTTGAAGTAATATTTTAAAATTTAAAATGCCATATTCTCAGATCAAAATAACAAATGCTTTCTTGCCCATTTTATGATATTGATATTCAGCCAGGATGACTGGTCTGGTGGGCAAATTTTCCTAGATCTGTGGGTAATGACATTTTGAGCAGTTCAGTGAATGCGGAAGATTCACTGAACTGTCTAGGATGCACATTCTGTAAATGTTACTAAAACTAACTGAGACAAGTTAGAAAATTCATATGTTCCCATTTCTGTTCCTGTAGATAGAAAAGCTTTAAAAGGAAGAAGGATACCTACATCACTAGCAAAGGTTCAAAGTTTCTTTCTTCTAATACTGAACACAGTACTTAAGCAGGGATGGAGGAAGACTAATATCTTTGGAGCCACTTTGTTTCTTCGCAATTTTCAGAACATTTAGTTCTTTAGCTTCCCCCCATCCCAGCTCCAATCTATTTCTTCCTTGCTATTCACATAAAGAAAATGGTATACACAGAGAATCAAAGGAGAGAAGAACTAGTGGTGTTTATTCAGCAAAAAATACTGGGATTTTCATGCCTACTTCAGGCATTGTCATCAGTGTTTTGGCACAGTTTACACCAACTGAACTTTATCTGACATGCTCTTTCCAGGAGCACCCAACTCCCAAGACGGCACTGGAAGCCTCTGGCTGGCATATAGTGGGCTAGCATGCATGCTGCCACCGTATAGCAGAAGAATGGCAGCTCATCCTTGCTGCTGAAAGCATTTATGGAACAACCACAAATCCCCTGGGATCTAATGCTGATACTGTTTATGCAGGTGTGGCACTGACATGGTACAAGACTTCAACTGAAGGATGAAAAGTAACCCTCCACGATAATTGAAAAGGTAATAGCCATTATGTCTGTTTTCTGGTTAGCTGTAGGTCAGAAAATTAATGGCAGAATGCTACGGTGTTCTTTCAGTGCTCTCCAGGCAGCAGCAATGTGAGCTATCCAATGTGGCCTGAATCCACCATAAAGGCCAGTTTTGCCATGAAAGCAAAGAACGCTGATATTCAAGAAAGGGTGGTAGCCATTAGGTTAATCAGGAGATAAAATTGTCCTGTTTGGGAAGCTGGCAATAAAAATAGAGAAGAGAAAAAGTGCTGAAAACATATCTCCATCTGTGGAGAAAATGTAATCAAACTACCATGGTTGTGGGTCTCATGGTTTTGAGATTTTCCACCTTTCCTTTCCTGTGATACAATGCCTCTGCTCTGTTCACTAGTCTCGTGCTCTTCAGAGTTAACATCTGACCAGTGAAAAGGGCAAAGAGCAGCACATGACATGTACCACCCTGCTGCTGGCCTCACTTGCACAGTGGCTCTGAGGAACACAGCTCTGAGACACATACAACTGTCTGGAGAAGGGAGGAGGGGAGGAGTTGGAGAGATAGCAGAGGAAGGAAAAACACAAGTGTGGGAGAAGTTACTACTTCTTCTACATGGCTCTAACTCATGCTCCTCTCTTATGGTCTTTGGTAATTTCTCTGCAGGCTGACAATGAGAGTCTCCCAATTGAGTGTAAGAATTTGAAGGAGGGATCCTATGTACCACGAACAGTTGAAAAAATCCTCTTGTGCAGGAGAAAAAGCAAAACTTCCTTCCTGTCAATCTTCTGGCAAATGCAGTTGGCAGTTTGCTCATCATAACATACCTGGTTCGCTCAGTTTTGCAAAGAAACTGTCAGTGAAGTATCCCTTGGAATGTATAGCCCATGGTCAGTTTGAACAACTTCTGTCCAAGATGGACCAACTATGTGTAGCCAATCCCACCTCATCATCTGCAGGGAGCTAACCACAATATCCTGTCAAGCACTGGCAGTTCACTTTCCTTGATCAAAATTTACTTCTGAAAGCCAATTTGCACAAGGTACCAAATGCATCTGCCTTCTCTGATCATACAGAGAAGAAGATACTTAGTTTGCTTTCAAAAGCAATTAAAGGAAAAGAGTTATAATGCAATTCTAAACACTGGTTCAACAGTTGCACTTGATTTCAAACAGTAAAGTGTGGCAGGTTGTGCCTTTTTGTATAGAGCTAAAGAGAAGTGAATCCACAGTTCATGCTCTTGTGTAACACTGTAATACAAATTACCAGCAGTAATAGTATTTATAACTGTCTTACTTCCTTTGCCACTACAATGCATAACAGAACTCACTTTACTATCCCCAGGTGTGCAAAATTATGGCAGGTCCTTTACTTTCACTGGGCTGATCAGACATGGCTCCTCCATCAGCTATTCAGCACAGCGTGTAAAGTACTACTTACCTTTAAGCATGTGAACTGTCATACTGAAAACAAATTTGTAAGTTTATGGTTATCATGCTTTGATAACCATGATTCCAATGTTAAAAGCAGAGAAAATTTCAATACTCTGATAAGAAACAGATCAACTTTATATGGCTGCACATGTGGGGAAACTCCCTTTGCAGAGAACTGAAGACCCCATTCTGCAGTGCAGTTCCTGCGTGCAGTATAGCCAGTGAGAAAATTCAAACCTTTATATGCCACTAAAATTCTTTTTAGGTGACATTTTCTGATTATTATTAGCATAAACCAGACATATTTAGAAAAAACATTTTGCTAAAATTTAAATGTAAAAGAAAACCCCCATGTTCTAAAACTCCTGAAAATACACAAGACTCTGCAATAGGCTCATTGCTAATACCGGAATTATCTTCATCTTTGCGGATCTTTAACTTTACAAGGTCCTCACAGTGCTGAAGGATCTGGACAGCATCTTCCATTGAGCAATTGTCAAGTCGAATGTTATCTATTGCAAGCAACTTATCACCCAGTTCAAGTGTCCCAGTCCTGTGAACAAATGAACAAGCTTACATGAAATTCTAGTAATATTAAAAGAAAGGTATTTTAGAAGGTATGAACATTATTTTAGAAAGGAGATGGATTTTTAAAAACTATTATTTCCTAATACACTGGACTTTAAATTTTTAACTGTTTTTTACAAACAAACAAAAAAGCGCATCTCTTACAATCTCCCTCTGTTTAACTTGAATCTGGCTGGTTACACAACAGAAACAGATTTTTACTGATTGTCTTACCTGTGAGCAACGCTTCCTTTCTTGATATCAGAAATAACCAGAGGATCCCCTGGTTTTCTGCTGGATGGAGCTGCAATAAAGAATACATACAAGCATTTGTTTTTATTTCTAGATATGCAGATGAGCTAATTATGTCCATAAGTCAACACTTCATACACATTATTTACCTGTATTATATTCCTCCCCTTCCTCTAAATTATATGTACATATAATAAAACAAACATCAGCAACATATTAGTAGGACTGCATTACTAAGACTCAAAAATTAGAAAATTCCAGAATTACAGTGACTGGTACAAAGTAAACTTAGTCTGAATTCTGGGATAGACCAGGACTGAACCATGTGAAGATATCACAGTACAGCTCCAATGAGCTATCATAAAATGCTGTGTAGCTATAACGCATAAGGAAGATTTTCTGTTAGTAGAACTTTTCAGCACAAGCACTAATGATGATCCTTTGCCAGAACAGATCTTTTATTATATCCCTGACCTACAGAGCTGCTCTGGCAAAATATGTAGAGTGGGCTAACCCATGTTCTTCACGTCCACTTCCGTCCCACACAGTGCTTAAGGCAGAGGTACAAATTTGGTAATGATTCCTGGGTGAGAAGAGATATACTTCACAACAAATGAGATGCTGTGGATAGTGGTGACACATATCATTGGGCTGATGCAGAGTTATCATGCTTGCAGAGATGTAGCTTACATCACACAGATGCTTGCTTCCTCCAAAGTAAACATGTGCCTCTTTTGTTGAGTAATCTTGTCCCCCTCTACTGCTGCTGGGCCTTAAGCATTGTGGACTTTTCCCATCTTTGTACTGGGGATACCTACTATAAGCACTGGAATTCCAGCAATGGTCAATTTAGTAAAACCCCCCACCACTCCTCTCTTTGCACACTTAACTCATCTCTTTTTTGAAGTATCCAACATTAACTGTTAATCTTCTATCTGTCCCTCATGGTTAAAAGGATGCTCTGCTCTTCAATGCCAGTCATTGCAATTCTTTACTGACTTGTGACAAAATATTTGACAAGTTTCCCTTGGCCAGGAAATTCACTCAGCAATTTTGCTTGACTTTTGATTGCATAGGAAGCAATTAACTATCCCAGAGAAGACAACAACTACTGACTGCTTCCAGAGGACTGTTTCTTGGAGTGGCTTCACTGAATGCACTGTTTTGTGGGGTTCTTCCATTTGCTGACAGAAGACTGCACTGAAGATCTGATATGGTAAGCAGTGGGCTTAGAACTTGCAGGTGATGAAAGACAACTGTGTGGCACATGCTGTCTACCACTGGGAAGTGTGCCACCTACAGCTGCTCTGGCCAGGAGGTGGTTCATGTGGTGAACACAGGTGACTTTTGGGACTGTTGTTAACGAAGAGCGTGCTAATATTAAAACATTTCCAGGTGGTATAAGGCTCTCAGTTCTCCTGGAAGTGCTAATGGGCTTTGCTCATTTAGGGCTCTTTGACTGCCCCAAGTCATTTCTGCTCTGTGTACTGAGTCCCCTGCATTCATTCACAGAGGGTACTTTTCTATTATGCTCCAATGCCTAACTGACAATCACCCAAAAAGCTGCCCATATTGGAGGATCACCTACAAAATCCTGATGTCAGTTACTTTAGCAGCTCATGAATCTTCTCTTTGAAGGAAAATGACAATCTTCACCTACAGCAACCACAAGGTAAATTAATAGTGAAGTGTCCAGCACAATATGCTAACAGATCTTGTTAACCTTAGCTGTCCTGGCCAAGAAAGACTTTGAATGTCCAAAGGACCTCTTCAGGAACTGCTAAATAGCTACATTTCAAATGCAATGTCTTGAAAGTCCAGAAGACAGACATACAGGGACTTTTAAGAATTTTTAGAAACTTGTCTGAAACAGCACGCTTTCAGGAAATGCCTATGTTGCAATGTAGAGAACCGTAATTAACTTTTTGCAAGATGTGTAATTTTCACAGCTTGTTTATCATACTTTCATGCCATAGGTCAGCTATATCCTCTATAACAATTCCATGATTTTCTTGAATTCTTTGGATTTGTTTCACCAATTAGTATCTGTTTAAAATTTTAAAGTAACACTTTGGTGAATTTTTTTTTTTAATTCTATGTTTTTACCCTCTGAGTTGCCTTACAAGTCTCTGAGGTTATGTGCTACCCACTCTACATTGTCTGCAGTGTAGGGTTTGAGTATTGAAATATTTTTATGAAATTGTCTTATCAAAATACTAGCACTTAAGAAAACAGTCCATTATTGTTGCAAAAAGAAGAGACAAGGAATCAAAATGGGAGGAAGAGCACAGCTCAAAGTGGAAAGCCACAGAGTATCTCTGGATGCAAAGGGTATGATATTGCACACAAAGTTATCATAGCTTTAAACTGAGTAAGTGTTTACCAGCAGTATTTTGTCAGTTACTCTGGGCTGTTATTGGGTCTGGTGGATGAAAGCCTTTTTGTAGGCACCAAACACATCTTTGTGTGGAATGAATTACCCCACGTTGACAAGCCCTTAATAAGAAGGTACACCACACTTTGCTTTATTAGTGTTCAATGCTCATGACATACTTACTACAAACTAGTCAAGTTGTGTTGCAGAGATAAAATCACTAATTATCTCCTGAACTTTTGTACTGCACATCACCACAGCCTAAGATTGCCTTCCAAATACTGGTCAACAGATGCTGTCCCCAGCAAGAAGATTGAGTACTATTATTGTGATTTTACAGATAAGGAAAGGAAACAGAAGAACATTAAGGTCAAAGTACGACACTTTTTGGTGAGCAATTTCAGACATTCACGCCTTTATATCTCACAGTCGTTTGTAGAATATAACAGCCTCTATGTCCAAAGCACAACTACTGGTATTTTTAGCAACAGCTGCAGATGCTCAGCTTTTCTGCAAGTGCAACCCCAGGATCTCAACAGTTTCTGCAGAAAATCAAGCAGCCATCTCCAGAAAATCTCCACCCCCAAAAATTAGTTGTCTCAGCACAAGTCTATTGCAGAGAAAAGGAAAAACACCCTAATTTCTCCAAGGCAGCATTAAACCATCTTGACCATGAGATCACATCCTTTGTCTTTCTGCAATCCTCAACCTCATTCATTATGCAGCCTCCATCCCCTTTGTTACACACCACTGCTTGAACTCTCCCCAGAGAGCAGAGAAGCAAGAGTTCCAGGGAGAATGCAGTATTTGATCACTTAATTAAGATACTCTTTTAATGCAGGTTTGAAGTGATACCGTACAGCTTCAAGTCTCTATTTCTGTTTAATTTCAGAATTTTTTTTGTTTGGAAGAGGCTGTTAAAAACAAAGCATCTTACCACTCAGCTATGTCCAGCCTTCTTGTTCAAGTTCCCAGCCACACCTACTCCTGAACACAGCTCAGTCTCCTCATCTGCTGTCTCCCTGCTATGGCTCTCCACTCATTTTCTCTCCTTATCCCCTTCTGCTTGTCCAACAAAAATCTCATCCTTTCTCCTCCCTGACCCAGCTGTTAGTCTACCTACTGTGCAGCTTTTGCGGAGACCTTACACAGTCTGTATGAAGAACTACAAGTGGACCAAACAGTGCATAAGGTTGTACAGGTAACTAAATTTAGTGTTGCAACTAAAAGGCTGATCTTAAGCAAGTTGTTTGTTCTCTCTCTTTAAATTCCTGTATGATCCTAGGTGTCCATACCAGGTTTCTATCCTACTTCTACTACTACACTTCCCCTGCCACTTGAAAGAAAGTTCAGTGAAGTGTTGTCCGTTTTGTAGATCAGCTGTTCCATTAGGTTAAAAAAAACCCCTCAAACAATGCTTCTTTCTTATTTCACTGCTAATTAAAAAAAAAAAACAACAAAAAACACCAAACCACAAAGTGACTTAAACAGATTTTGGAGTGGCCATCTCACCTACCACCCAGCCAAAACTCACTTACTAATCTCAGCCTGGCTTCAAGCTTTGGAATTTTATCAAACTGAACAAACTAAACAAGCAGAGGAAAATGCTCATGTGATGAAAAATATTTTTTATACAAAGTCAATCCATTTGTCTACATTGCTGGTTAACAGCTATCAGACATTTTTAAAGTAGTGTGATTATCAAATAGGTGAAAGAGCTTTTTAAAATTAAGACTGATGCAGCTCTTTTATTCCTTAAGTATTGGTTCATGTGGAGCAGCTGAGAAATCTGCTGATTTTTTTTCTCTGTCTTGAAAATAATTACTTGTAACGTTGCAAAATAAATAGGGTTTGCCAGGTGAAATCCCAAAATATACAGAAACATGCTTTAAAAAGTAAATTCTCATAGTCAATGCTAAATATCTGTAGATATTTACAAAGCTTGTTTCTGACGAAATACAAAAACAATATAGTAGACTATAGTATAGCTGCTAGTCAAAATGACTTAGAAAAACTGATGATCGTTTCAGTGAGATTCTGATAGTCTTACCAGCTTTGCAGCTTCTTATTCCTTGAGTAGTTCCATTAGCTTCAGAAAGATTATTTATGAAGCAAAGTGCTGCATTTCATCATCAGTAAGGATATCAGAATCTTACTTAAGAAAGCAAGCAAATGAAAAAAAAAGCTGTTATCTACAATTACCAGAATCTTCTATTAAGTCACTTTATTGGGTATCATTCAACGTATTTAAAAAAAAATTAGTCTGTGATAAAGTTGTCAGTTGCCTCAAAAATGTATCTTTAAAAAAAAAATCTATATTCCATTACATGGTCTAAAATCAATGTCACTGGCAAATAAATTGAAACAGATTTGAACACTACTAGATCTACTTGAAAGCCATCCTTCTTTTAGGGAATGGTTCTGTTATAAAAGCAGGGACATTGCTTTTATTTTTTTTTATATACATATATAAATATATAAATATATATCATCAGAATATATGATATATTATTTATGTCATGCTTTATTTGGATTGCATAATTTTAAGAACTGAGATATTTTAATGGCTCTAAACAGGTGTGCAAATAATGACATCTGAAGCATGAACTCTATAGTCACTTGTATTTGCAAACCATTAAATAATGTCTTTACTGAGTGTATCTATTAATGGAAAAATTAAGACAGATATTGCAGAGATAAGGGAAGGATGACAGGAGTCCAGCGTGTGTATGAAGGCAGCAGTGGGCAAGGCCTACTGTGAGGTAACTGACGTGCACTCTCCCGAACTCAGAGCCCTGAATTAACATTAACAATGGTGCTCATGAAATTTTCTTCTCTCTTGCTTTCTGTGGGGTTTTGCTATCTATGGGGATTTTTATTCTTTCTCTATTATTTTTCTCTTGCATTAATAAATCCGAAACTAAGAGAAGTCTCTTCCCCTATTACATGCCTTGTTTTGCAAGGGCCATGAATTAGCTTGTCTTTATGTTGCGTGTCACCTCAGATATGCCTTCAAATACCTGGCTGTAACTCCATGCAGGCACACTTGGTGTTTATCATGAAGCAAAACATCACAAAGAAAGAAAAATAAATTCTGCTTACAGGATGTCTGACTCCTAACAGCTGACTTAGAAGTCCTGGACTTAAAACACATGTATGTTCAGGTGCCAACACAAGGTAAGGTTACATTTCCCTTTTGACAAAAAATGTCTGCCTTGTCTCTCAGGTCAGGTAATTCCATGACTTTCTCATAAAAATCCCTAACTCCACTAACTTGAGAAGAGAGAGGATGCAACAGTTCTATAGCACTTAAACAGATCAAGCCCAAAATCTGATCATCTGATTTGATCACTTCCATCACCCCTGTTTAAGACTGGTCATACCAACTCAGTCAAGTTTCCCTTAGTATTTGTTTTTTAAAAGAAATCATATAGCTTTCTGACAATATCAGTAATAAATGGCATGCTAATGTGCTGAAGTGCTCTGACAGGAACTTGACAAAATGAATATATTCTTATATTCTTCAAATGAATATATGCTTATATTCTTCAAATCAGACTGCCTCATGTAGGAATTAATTAGGTAGAACAGAGTGAAGTACTGAAAAGCAAGCATGAAATGCAGCAATTCAAGACTTCTACCAAGCAAATTCACAAACTTTCAGTTATTAG
The DNA here is from genome assembly GCF_009829145.1 of Chiroxiphia lanceolata. NCBI lineage: Eukaryota > Metazoa > Chordata > Aves > Passeriformes > Pipridae > Chiroxiphia > Chiroxiphia lanceolata. The sequence continues at coordinate 34,798,894 of NC_045641.1, forward strand.
TATAAACCCTTTAAAATCAAGTAAATAACTAATCCTCTATACATTTCATATGCATTAAATAGTATTAATAGATGAGACTATTATATATACCAGAAAAATTAATTTAAATATTAAAGATACTGCAGTAGACAGAGAAGAGCAGAGAAAAGACCAATCATATGTCACTCTGATTATATAAAGCACTAATTTTATAAAGCACTAATTTTTGGAATTAAGTTCCTAGTCAGTAAAGTATGCAAAGTTTGGAAGAGGAGTGCTAAATACTAAATTCCAAAAACATTAGCTTTCCATTAAACTTATTCCTAAGACAAAAAAAAAAGCATATTATGTCTGAATTCCAAAAAGCAACACAAATCAAATTACTAGGAAGACCCTATTTTTTCAATAATCTTACAAACCATTACTGATCCTAAGAATAACATTTAAATAGAACAGCCTCACTCCAGGTTTTCTCATTTCCCAATATTTTCATTTGCACAAATAAATACATGTAGACCTATGATTTTGCTTCAAGCATCACATCACATCTGACAGAGTCTAACAATTACTCACTCAAGTGTGCAATGCAAGCAAACAGGCCTGCAGTGTCTCTCGTTTGTTCCTCAGATGTAATCCTTAGCACTGAGTATCCTGCAGTACTTTTGATTAACCTTATTCTATTGTGCTGGTAAAAGCTTTGAGAATACAAGTCACAGCACAGTCTTCCCCCAAGACACATGAATAATTCCAAAGAAAGACTAACAGTTTAAGAAAGGCTACAACCATAAAGGAATGCTAATTCTGATGACATCAGATTCTGCAGTGTCAGGCACAAGCCCATTAACTTTGATATGGATTGCTTTTCCTTCCATCAAGGGCTGAACTCAGTATGCCAGAGTTTACATGGTCAAAATCCAGTCCTAACACAGTGTTTACTATCTGCTAACAAAATAAGTATAAAACCACTTTGATTTCAAACAACAGTAACAAATATTTTTTGAGAAACAGACTAATGCAGACCATTGCTACCTTCTTTAGCAATCTCTAAAATCCTCATTGAAACGGGATTTTGCTATGTGACCCACACATTCAGGACTGCCCACTAGTTCTACAGATTGAGACTCTGGGTTCTGAAGCAGAAAACAATCCCATGTATGTGAATCCTCATGCCTGTGAGAACTCTTGAGCTAAGTGGGGTTTCTGTTCAAGAATCCGTGAGAGACTATGGCAGACTCTGCTTTAAACTTCACAGCCATGGAAATACTTTTGCATGGACCTAATTCTGTTGACTTTTTTTTTTTTTAAATAAAAAAATTTTATGGGAGTTAAATATGTACTATGCGTGAAGGAATAGGTCAAGCATTAGACCTGGCAAATTTCTGGCTTCATTCACTATTTGAAGGGAAGTATAAATATGTTACAGAATGGTATTTCATCAGAGAAAAAGCAGAAAAAAAGAAGCTAGAAAAAGGAAAAAGAAGTTTATACCAAAAGAAACATAAGTCTCTAGCCACAAAATCTAGTCTCTGCAGATTATCTCATAAACACGGTCTGAAAAATAAGAACTTTACTCACAACTTATGGTGATGCCAAGTTCCACATTATGCTTCTTTGGTAGTTTCACATGAAATGTTCCACTGCTTGGTATAACTGATTCTAGAAAAATATATTTAAAATGTTAGATAATTTATAAGGCACAGCAATTCCAAGTGCATGGAACTATACGTGTAAGTTGATGAAATCACATCAGAATCACATGGTACAGATGAAACACGGGTGCTGAAGTGAAGGAGGTAGGACACAGAAAGTATGATTTATAACTCGACTGTTAGTTTCACAGTAACTCAATTTTTTTTAAGGTTTAACTGAATTTGTGAAGATTGCACGGGCTAGAAGCCAGCTGAGACTGCAGGTTTTTAGCTCATATGCAAATTTTGAGAGCACATGTGAAAATTTTACTGCTGGCAGATAACTTTTAATTAAAAGGACAGGAGATTGAGTTGTAAGGATTTCAGGCCTTTGTTGCTGTAGGATTAACACTTTCTTAACTGTCCACTAAGGTAACTGTCATGGATTTTACATCTAGTGGGAAGAAAAGGAATCAAAACATCCGTAATGGAGAAATGCCTGGAGCTGACAGAGGAAAAAGCCCACTTGAACACACTGTATTTGAGCCCTGACTTTTGGCATCACTGCTACCAAAGGTTGGGCCCTTGGCCTGAAAAAGAATAACTGAAATTTACAGCTGTGGAAACGTACAAACACATGTGGCAGAGGACTCTAACCATGAGTATGAGTCTGCTATCATGGAGCAAATTGGAGAAGCACAAACAAGTGCAGGGACTAAAATACATGTGATTTCAAGTGTATTTAAGTGACTTTCTCATTATTAGGTTTTCTCATTTTTTAAAATTTTGTTTCCTATGTATATGAATGTACACACTGTATTTGACCTTTTTTTTAACGTTATATTAGACGGATGTCTGTACACCTAAAGAATATACAGAATTACAGTAGGAACCTTTAGCCTACTTTTGACATAATGTTTTATAATACCAAAACCAATAATCACAATACGCCAAATACAGCACATCTGACATTGTCATGACTAAAAAGGAGCTACTGTCAGATTTAAGACAAGTCTTAATAGTTTTTACTATTCACATAGTTTGGTAGTGCACACATAATGTGTGCTTGTTTAATGCACACAATTTGTCATTTTATAGATGTATTCTGTATGCTTAAACACATTACAGAATAAAGGAAAGTCATTAGTGATAATAAAGACTCACCAGCAACATTAACAATGACTCTTTCTGGCCTTTATTAATTCAGTTTCTATTATTTTATTTAGATTGTTGGTTTGATATACTGTAAGTGAAATTCCTCAGAGTTTGCTGTTTATTCACCCTTTAATGATATTCTTCTGTCTAACAAAGTATTTCAGTATTTGGCCTGTAGGTGATTTGTCTCTGCTCAGCAGAACATTTCTATCTCAGGGTAGAAAAATGTCTGGAAATATCTCAAAGGAGAGGCAGTCACCAGATCTTACTACAGGACCCGTCATTTCTATTTTCATTCTGAAGTACACTGCAGGCCTATGTGAAATGAGAAAGCTGTCCAAGAAGACATATGTTTCAAATAAGTCACTTGAAAACTGAATGGTACAGATGTGAGAAGAAAGCCTCCACCTTGGATGCCTAATACTTGTATACTTGCAATGTACTTGGGATTTATTCCTTCATTTTTCTTACAAGACAGAATAACAGGCCATTCATACCTGCAACATCAAATTCTATTTCCAAGGTGACCTTGTTGGTGATAGAGGAGTCTCTGAGCAGTTGATTGGCCTCATCAAATGTGCTGTCTTCTGTTGGGACACCATTTATTGACACTACTCTGTCTCCTATTTGCAGCACCCCACACCTTGGTACACAACGATACAAAACAATCATCAGATGTACATGTAACCAGAACCAGCAATATCCCAGAATCACAGAATCAATTAGTTGGAAAAGACTTTTAAGATCATTGAGTCCAGCCGTTAACCCAGCATTGGCAAGACCACCATTTCTGTGTGGAATTGCCACATCTACCTCCAGGGATTGTGACAACCACTTCCTGGGGAGCCTATTCCACTGCTTGACAACCCTTTTCAGTGAAGAAATTTTTCCTAATATCCAATCTAAACCTCCCCTGTCACAACTTGAGGTTGTTTACTCTTGTACTGTCACTTGTTACCTGAGGAGAAGAGGCTGACCCCCACCTGGCTACAACCCCCTTTAGGAAGTTGTAGGAGCTATAAGGTCTCCCCTGAGCATCCTTTTCTCCAGGCTAAACAACCCCAGCTCCCTCAGACATTTCTCATAAGACTTGTGCTCCACACCCTTCACCAGCATCACTGCTCTTCTCTGGACACGCTTCAGCACTTTAATATGCTTCCAGAGAAGGGCCCAAAACTGAAGTCAGGATTCAAGGTGTGGCTTCACCAATACTGAGTACAGGGGGATGATCACTGCCCTGCTGGCCACACTGTTCCTGATACAAGCCATCTGATCAAACACGTTCAAAAGTAACCTTGCAGGAGAACTGTGGCGTAGCAGCTCAACAGTCTACCCAGGCACAGAGGGGGACAGAAGCTGCTGCCCCTTTGCACCAAGACTGTATTGAGCACTCCCAGCATGGGCTGTGCTCTCTACGTGCTAGGACCCAGGAAGAGGGGTCTTCCTGCCTCCACCGCACCCATGGGCATTAACTCTGACCTCGGGCTGCAGGTGAAATGGCAGCTAGTATTTGCCTGTGCAACTACTATTGTTCTCATTACATGATTAAATACACAGGTAAGCATAACAATGCAATCGAAATGCTGCAATGAAATAATTAGTAAGTCAAAACTCTGGTATTCCCTAAAATTTGATTCTGTACTAAAATTGAACAGAGCTGGACATAGCCTTCCCCCCATGGTACAATTAATTATCAGTATTTTGACATCAGTGATGTTTTTGATTTTTTTTTCCTTTTTGCTTGAATACAGCTTCCAGTCTCCTGGCGGAGGACTCTGGATGACAATAACTTGCCTCACTTCCATTGAGCAAGGCCCTGCAATTCATCACAAATTGAAAGCAACAAGTCCAAAGTACCCCAAGACACACTCACCAAAACATACTTAGAAGTCAATTGAAAGAACCTCACCTTTCTGCCGGACTGTCAGACTCAATATAGGAAATGAGAGGTGGAGAAGACAAGGTCTCGGTAGCAAACACACTACCCTGGAGCTGTATCCCAAACCCTACTATGGGGTCAGCTGTCAGCACTACTTCTGTGGTTTCTGTGTGGACGACCTGCCCAGCCAAACCAACAGTGCTAGAGGCTAAAGACACTATAAAACAGAGCACAGACCAAGAGGAAAAACATTCATACACAGCAGAAATTTCATTGCCTTTTGAGAAAATTCATCTGTACAGTAAATCAATGAATCAAAGAAACATCTCTTTTAAAGTCAATTTAGGCTAAAGTTTATAAATAATGTATAAACAGTTATGACATATAAGAGAATAGAAAACATCTGGTTGTACGTTAGAATGCAGAAAGATAGTTCTTGTAATGAGTAAAATAAATGTGTTTGATACCCCCACTCCAAAGATCTCAGAACATCCTTGAATTTTGTTTACATCAGGTTTGAGGAGTGGATAAGCAGAATTTTCCCAGGAGCTAAGGCAGTTAGAAGCACAAGCCCAGCTGTTATTCAGGTCAATTTGCATGAGCTCTTTTTAACATCTCAGAGCAATGCATTGTTATTAGCAACAAAGCACATGCATCAGGTTTGTTTGCAAGAAGTAAGGATGCCGCCTTCTTGTACATGTTTACTACGAGTCAGCAATTTGTCAGGTTAACTGGATATTGTAAGAAGGTGAACAAACCCTACTGTTTTAGCAACCAGTATATCTCAAGATATCGTGTGAAAAAAAAGTTCTTTGGGGTCTCTCAAAGCCACTGGGGGACCCTTCTGTGAGAAACACAGGCAGCTACTTCTGTTCTCCTGATTTACTCCCTCTCACTCTTTCTATGAAAGGCTGTAGTACAGAACAAATCAAGACAAAAAAAAGTTGAGATTCAATGCAATTACCTATGAAAGGAGAAGATTGCACCTTTGCTTCCTTGATCTCTGTCTAAATATGTACTGTATCATTGTTTGAACCCCCCCTGTGACAAACTACTGCCTTTTATTATGTCCTGCACAGAAAGCTAGAGTTTTTCAACTCCTGTTCAGTAATGATAATCTTTCAATGCCAAGGATTTGGAATGGTTTTATGTTAATAACCTACACCATTACCTTTGCACCTCTAATTTCTCTCAAGACCCATTTCTGCCTGCAATAGCTACTAAAAATTAGGTAAAAGTTCATGGTTTATCCGAAGGATAGTTTTCAAATGGATTTTTTTTCTCTCAGATGTGGGAAAAAATTAATTCTTGATTTGACATTATAGATACTATTAGCACAAGGGTACAAAGATGGCAGAGGTTATATAAGTATTTTTGGGGCTGCAAGCATTAGACTTTCGCTCTGAAAGTTCATATAAAAATCTTATTGATGTGGCACAGTTGGCAATGACAGTTCTTCAGAAAAGTTTCACCAGCCAAAAATCTCATGAATTTCTGTTTTCTTCAAGCAAAGCTTCTTTCCACTCTGAAGCTGCCCAAATTACTGTGAATTTTCCCTCATATATTAATTTTCTTATGTAAGAATTGTATATTACTTCAGCTACTGAATAGCTTCCTTCTTACTGTTTCTTTTACCTGCACTCAGTAAGACATGCTTTTACGCAAAGACAAATACTAGTAATCTGTTCTTAGAAACTGCCACCAGCTTTAACATTTACTGCACATGAGAAAGTTTCCTCCAGCCCTCACTGCTGCAGAGGCTAAAATATGACTAAACCAAATAAATTCAGAGTTAATATAATACCAGATTCCCTAACACACCTTCTAGAAATGCCGAAATTTAGGGCATCCAATCTCAGAAAAGTTCCATTTTCCCTTTCTTAAAGGTCACATAACAATTACTTGTTAGCTTCATCTTTGTTTCCCATCACTTATGTGTCTATTCCCTCCATGCAGCAGGTATGGTATCTAGCTGACTCTGTAACTTTCTTACTCTTTTTATAATGCCCTACCAGGAATCTAAATGTCTCATAAAATTTACTTCAACTTTTAGGACAGCTAAAGTTTTAATTCACATTGGGAAATTAAGTCACTAGCTATGGGATTTAAAACTCTGATAAACATTTTGATGATGTCGACACTTAAAAGTGACAATTAGAAAATCCTTCCACTCTCAATGAAAATGAAAGAGAAACAGGAACAAAAAAAAGCAGAGATAAAATATCCTCTCCAAATTGTGCAACAATAGCTATCTGCTAAGCCTTTATAAAATGTAACAGGTACCCAAACCCATGACTTTGAGAATGTTGTGGTTTCTAACTCAACAATAACTGCAGCAAGAAACACTTCCTTTTTTAGCTGCTTGATAGATTAGAATTTTTACAGACCAGGAAGCAGTCTCATTGATTTAAAAGTGACATGGATGTATATGTACTTCCAGTGAACCCTGGTTGCTACTGCTAGGGGTACATTTCAGCATACTTGTATAGTTTTTGTCTAACTCTTAGCAACAGTCCTGGGGGCTGGTTTGCTGTATGCCCTGCAGTTATGTAAATAATGATCTTGAATTTGAAGATTATGTACTTGTTATTTTTATTCCTGTAGTTATATGAGAAGCAGAGCAAGATGTATTCAAAGGTACATACATGGATTATTACGCTTCCAGAAACTGCAAAATGTTCACTATTTCTCCTGGTAGCTGCTGAGAAAACAACACCTATGCATGTCTAACAGCCTCTCCAATTTCTACCAGATATGGAACCCTAGTAATGTAAACTGATATAAATTATGTCTCACTTTCAACTACTAATGTCGACCTTTTACAAAATACTTCACAATTTAAACTTTAACCCAAAAATAATCTAAGTGTTTCCACAATGAATAGCATACTTTAAAACAAACAAAAAAAAGAGGTGGAAGAATAAAAATTGAAAACAAGTGGCATAAATAAAGCACGTGCCAGCAGGGCATGCCCTCAGTTTTTACAACCACATGTTTGGAAAGATCTGTGTAACTAATGCAATGATTGTAAAACCACAGTCATAAAAGTCTTGTAACCCCCCCTGCCATCGCAATTCACTATCACATTACATTATGCAAGTTTTCTTAAATAATTGGCAATGCAAACTTTATAGCACCCTACATACTTTTCTTTCCAAGTGACATCCTTATAGATTTATTAAAAGTTACATTAATACAATCCTCAAATGATCCAATCGGATTAAAGAAAAAAATATCCAACTAAAATTAAGAGAGTGTGCTATTCCTTTTCTATGAAAAGGATAGCAGTCAATCTACCTGGTTCTCATGAGTCTCCCACAAAGGGAGAGGGGCAAGGTTTTCCAAGTCTTATCCATGGATAGTGGAAAGGTACAGGAGCAGATGTTCTCTATCATGGTCACTTGTAGCACACTCAGAGTAGTGTGGGTCTCTTAAGCTGATTGTTACTAATGTCATGAGTACGGGGTATAGATCTAACAACAGAGTAAAGAAGTCTGCATGAACTTATAAGTAAGCTCACAGAAAGATGAGGCAAGCCTGGTTGGCCAGCCAATTCCTCCAAAGCCAGTTCTGATTCAGGATTGTTGATGTAGTCACTGCTTGTAGCGAAGCACAGACTCACTCAGTGATGGGGCCAGTTCCACATATTTTGTAATGTTCTATATCCAGACCTCACAATGCAAATGCATAATAAACTAACCCACAACAAAGCCTCATTCTAGCTTCTCCTTGCTAGAGATTTGTTTAATCATAGCAGCCTTCAAGGCCTTCTGACTTGAAGAATCTTTCATGTAGGTTACAGTGCTTATGTGACTGTCCCACTTAACATGCCATGTCACTGGCCTTGTTGTGAGCCTTTGCAAGATAACACACCATAGGGCAAGGCTTCCTTGAAGGGAAAATACCTGAAAAACTTGATAAGTAACAGATGTCTCCAAGATCCATAGCAGGACTAGCTTTCAGGATTTTATCCTTTGTTGAACAGCTAAAATATAGCACAACAGAAGAACTATTTTTTGCATTAATTTTCAAATTGATGTTCAATCAATTACTACTAATGTAATACCACTACTGTTTCTCATGTGCACATGAGAACATGTGAAACCTGGACCCCTACTGTTACCAAAGCATGATGGACACAGTATCTCCTCACAACCCAAAAGAATGCATTAGAAGCTAACATGTCAACAGATGAGCTGTGAAAAATGGCTGATCGGATTAAAAAGAAAAAATGCACTTACAAGCAAATGTTATGCAAAAATATTTGCTTTATGAATGAAATAAGAACAAGCAAACAACAAAAACTGCAAGAAAGCAAAACCTCAGTTCCTCTCTAACGTGTCCTCACAGTTCCATAGTGACTGGCCTTAGAGGCTGCTGATTTGCTCTGATTTTGCTATGACGCGGGCAATCTTTAAAACAGGGCAGCAGCACTGTAATGTACAGCAGCTCAGTTCTTCCATAATGGACCTCTGAGCATTATTAACCAGTGCAGATGATTTACAGGGCAGTTCTCACCTCCCTGCTCTGGAGGAACTGAACTGCTGACGATACACAAAGAGGGACAAGCCAAAAGGAGAGGCGGCACATACATGGAGTCTGGGAAACAAAATGCTGACACAGCCATACTCTCTCCTGCCCTGTGAATACTCAATAATATACAAAGTCGAACAGCCTGAAATGTATCTACCCTGTCTTGGGAAACTACTGACTCATAGGAAATCCATGCTTTGAAGTCCAGAGATTAGTCAAACAAAGCTATTTAGTCTTTACTGTTACTTGTTGCCCTTCCTCACAAAAATAACTGTACAGGTTATGGTGTAGTTGTAAACACCAGAACTACCTAGGAGGTGCTGCGTCAAGCTCTTTGTCTTCCGTAATGTGATAGCTGGTTGAGTTTACCAGCAATATGTTTTTGACTATTCAGCTATGAATTCTATTCCCTAATGGAAACTGGAAGAGTTGAAAAAGGAATCTGAAAATCACTTTGGTAACGGTACAACAAACTCTTCCAGAACTGTCTGAAGAAAACATTCCTTCATATATTTCACATGAGACAGTTATTGCTACATGATATCTGCTCATCTCCTTTTAGCATTGGACAAATATTTTTACGCTGATGTTTCCCTACATCCAACAGAAACTCCAACTGTTCTCTCTCCTGTCTAGGAGTACCTTTTCTTCTGTATCTTCCCCCTCCTCCACCCATTCACTGCACATTTTGAGCAAATGTTGTTACCACCTACAGGAGCTTTTGAAGTCCTTCTTTTTCATCCTCCGCCTCATCATTGTCCCACGTGGGCTGGTGGAGTAGAGGCTGCGAGGTAAGGTCCCCATGTTCAGGGAACTCAGGCTGTATGCACTCATGGAGGTAGGAGAGAAGGATGAAGACACCAGAGCTGCTGTAAGAAATCAAACACTTGGCATACAGCACTCAGTCTTCTAGGAAGAGTGCAGCACATGCCTGTAACTCATCAATGAATCAAACATTGGATGTATATGCTGTGTATGATACACAGGAATGGTTTGTGCATTTCCAGTAACAAAGACATTAAACCACACAGGTGACCCTAAAAAAAATACAGCCAGCGTCTCATCAAAATACTCACTGGAAGCTAACAAAGATAATGTAAATACAAAAAGTACATTCATAGTATACAACTCATTTTAAGTGAAGCATGTTAAATTAAATTTTTCAACACATATCCACAAACCAATGCAGATCAGTATGTCTAGATACATTGATTTTAGAAATGCCTTTTTGTGGTACGTAATTTCTGACAAAAGATTTGTAAGCAGTGCTTTACATTCAAAAATCATGCTTTATATACACTACTCAAATCTAATGGTCTACTCATATATAACAGAAGAGCTGATTCATTCAGAATTTTCAAACCTTTTCCTGTCTACAAAATCTGCTTTGTTACAGAAAGGAAAAGTGCAAAATGTCAGAAATAACCTTGGCATGGCTATGAAAAGGGATAGCATCCATAAAACTAAAAACATTTTAGAGCCTGAAATGGGAAAAGTATGAGTGAAAGAAGAGAGGAGGGAGGAGGAGGAGGAAGAAGAAGAGGAGGAGAGAGTATGTCAGCAGGAAGAAGTGCGGAACATTACGAAGGCTTTTTTGAGGAGGCGCTTTCTGGAATTTCAAGGCTGGCATCCTGCAATGGTCAGGGTGGTAGGTGTTATAATGCTGGTAGGTGAGGAGGCTGCTGTGGCTGTTGGCACACGAATCCCAGGTAAGTTGCCTGTTGCTTCTTTGAACGTTCACTGCTCACATGAAGGGATGATGGAAAATCAGAAAACAAAAGGACCAGAGAAGAGGTAAAAGTAACTGAATTGCACAGACAAAAAAAACAGAAGTAAAAGAAAGAAAATAAATTGAAAATAAATAAAATAAAATAAAATATAACCTGGTCTTGTCTTCTTATTGGGGCTTGATAACTCGAAGAGTAGAAATAATATTTTTTCTCAGAAAAAATGCTTCTTATTGTTTGTGGGGTTTTGCCTTTTTGTATTTGTTTTAAAAAAGATGACTACTGAATCAATTTCTAATCTCACTCTGGCATAGGAGCTAAGATTGCAAACTTTCTTAGAAAATGCTATGTTATTACATATAACCACTAAATGAAGGTTAGTAAGTCTCTGCCTGCATTCATCTACTTTAAAAAGACCAACCAGGTACTATACATAGCACTGCCTAGAATGAAGGTGCTTACTTGCCATTTCAATTTACTGTATTGACATTTTAATTTTGCCACCATCTATTGTTGATATTATGTTATTCTGTGCAGTAAAGGACTTCCCCAGGCCAGCAGCTGGAAAACTCTATCCTGAAATCTGGTTAATAAAGAAAAAATGTCTTACTGGTTAGTTGGAAGTGCAATTTAATGTTGGGGGTTTTTTTAACTTGATCTTCAAAACTTTGAAATGATCCTTCACTGGATGAAATTTGAGACTATATTTGATTGCTGATTCTATGTATGTGGAATCCGGGATATGTCAAAAGTGAAGACCATTAATTACTAAGAGAATGGGAAACATTTCAGTTGATTTGTCAAATCTTAAAGGAAAGTGACTGAAGTCACCCTAGATTAAATACAGTATGTCATCATTAAATTCATCATGTCTCTATCCTTGTTGAACCATAAAGGAACAGTTCAAACTGGGAACTACTCACTGAATTTTTGTTTTAAACCACCAAGGGATTCACCCATATTACAAAATCATAGAACAGTTTGGGTTGGAAGGGACATTAAATATCATCTAGTTTCCAAACTCAGTGCTATGAGCAGGGACACCTTTCACTAGACCATGTTACTCTAAGTCCCATTCAACCTGGCCTTGAACGCTACCAGGAACGGGGTGTCCACAACTTCCACGGCCAACCTGTTCCAGTGCCTCACTATCCTTACAATAAAGAATTTCTTTCTGATATCTAATCTAAAGCTGCCCTTTTTCAGTTTCTATGAAAGAGAAGTTGCCATCTTTGGCCCATGAGCTGTATTACCTGTGTCTCTCTCCTATCTGCTATACCTATAATGGCTGAAGACACATATGTTCACATGCTGGATTTTAATAGCAGCCCAAAACCTTGAGCATTTAAGCTGGACCCACACCTTGTGTTCACATCTTACTCCATGAGACAAAATAAGGGTAAAAAGGGTAGCCACCGCAGTAAGTACTGTGCCGTGCCAGAAGGAAAACATCATTTTGTTTTGCTTCATACTGCATGAGTAATGGTCTGCTAATTGCCTGACTATACTAACCCTCCTCTGACTCAAAAGCAATGCCTGTCACTACAGTGTGAAGTGCACACCAGGGAAGGGAGAGGAAAAGGGGAGCACAGGGGCCCACTGTGTCCCTGCAGCCTGGTGGGGTGGTGGGGACCCTGAGGCCCTGGAACTGCCAGGTCTGACCCTGTGCCTTTGGCTGGATTTCCCAGGAGCTGTGTCCCTCCCTGAGAGCACCCCGGCATGTGTTTCAATCGAAAGAACTACGTTTTTTCACCCATAATAGATATCAAAGGTGAGGGAGGGGTGTGACACCAGCACCAGGACAGCCTGGGCCCCTGGGGACCACTGGCACCACCACCTTCAGCAACTTTGGAAGACCTCACATAAGCCAGAAAAATCCCAGAAACAGCAGCAGCAGCAGCCTAATATGGCCATATGTATCTCACAGACTTATTGTGTCTTCTCAGGTGAAGCTATCTCTTTGATTACACACACAGACAGTGAGATTTCTGAACTACGGTGCAAAAATTAAAATCTGATAAGAACAATGTGGCCAGGTGGATTTTCATTATTTTGAAGCTGCTGTAAGCCTTGTTTAATTAAAAAGACTGCTTCCAGCAGGAAATTATCTGGTAGTCTTTGAGACCTTTTAAAAATGTTTTATTTTCATGCTGAGAATAGAGATAAAAATGTCCTACAAAGTGGGAAGGTACACATATTCAGTTTGCTCAGCTTGTAGAAGGATAATCCCAGTTCAACAAAAGTTCTGTAAAAGAAAATCCTGTTGTGTGTAACCATAGTAATTTAGTGGTAATTTGAGCTATTTCAACCCAGCGTTGTGTACAGCAAACATAAAACTAATGGGGCAGCAAGAGAAATAAATGTCAGCAACACAGTATAAAGGAAAAAAAACCATGAAAAAAATCAGATCTTTGATAGTGCTGTTCATTTTATTTTACAGCTAAAATTTCAATTTATTTTATATACTGACTTTCCATGTCCATTTTAAATTCTTAACACGTTCCCACAAGACCAATAACTGAGCTCAACAGATACAGTCCTAATGACTCAGCTTATGCCAAACACATAAAGGGAGATTTTTACTCTCTGCAGCCTCTAGGTCATACCACACCTGACAAAAGGTTGTTTCCAGGAGGGTACTTGCTTCCATAAAGCATGTTATATCCTGAATTGGTCATCCTATTGGAGTAGCACCATCTGGTAAGGGGCTGGGTAGGGCTGTAAACATCCTATTTATTCTGCCTTACTTAAGAAAGCAACTTTATTACCTTAGGGATACTTTTCCCCAAAAGATGCTCTTATATATCATTTGCAGATCACCTTGGCATGATTTTGTATCAGCCAGTTCTTAACTCTGGCATAGCAAGAGTATCACTTTTTCTAAGCATCTACACTGGGTCAAGGTGCCTAGAACATTAAAAGCATCAATCTGTTTTAAATGTTGGTTAAAAAAAATGAACTGCTTCAAGTAATACAGTCATCTACACAAATCTTTGGCTCTGGCACTTGTCTTCCCAAAAGAAACACACTTCAAAAGTTCTTTAACCAGCCAGAAATTAAATGTGTGGCATCTTTACTTCAAAAAAATGAAAGGTCTGTTTGCAATGTACTGTCATAACTGAACAGAATGGAAATATATTGCAAAATTTGGTCTCCATCTCATTTTGCCTTTGCAGTATCACTCTCTGCTCTTTTGCCCTTCTAAGAGCTTTAAGTAGAAAAGGAAGTAAAGGAAGTAATGAGTAATGGAAGAACAAGGGTTACTTTTTGTTCATCCTGGTCTTCGAGAAACTAGTGTCTCCTCAGTCACTAATTCAATGTTCATCACTCTTGAGAAACTGACTAGAACATCACTTATCAAGGGACAGCCTGGATCTTAGACAGACATCTAAGAACATCTACCATCACTGACATTTCTAGGACTGAGAAATTTTGTCTTGGTCTAAAGGAGGCAGAAGTACAGTATTACAGGCTCAGAAAATAATACCACTGGTTCATGCTGCAACACAGTTATCTGTTATCTGTGTATTTGATAACCCTTCTTCTGTGTGTTTGATAACCCTACTTCTTTGATGTCCATCAACATGAAGTATTTTAGACTGAATTTATGAATACTGTGAATTAGCCACTTTCTCAGGATGAGTCAGAAGACAAGACAAGCAGCCTCCATCTTCAAATACATAGACATTTTATATATATTTCATTTGGAAATGGAAAGCCATTCTATTCAAGAATATTTGTTATGAAATAAATGTCACAGTGAAAAAGGTCTGGGATCTAGGGAACTGTTTCCAAACAAACCATTTCCATAAGCACTGACAATGAACCCAAGAAGCAATCTCAGAAGTACTTTAAAAGACGATGGTAATAAATAATAATGTCATTAAAAAGAGAAAATATGGGGGGGGAAGTATTTTAGGGGAGAACAGGTGTTATTAATGAAGTGATCATAACAGACTACCAAGTCAATATGCTGAAAATAAATTGGCTGTGGTTCTTCTTCCCCATTCTAAATTTAAGAAGCAATTTTGAGATTCATTTACTGAAGTACCTTGTAGCCCCCCCAACGACTGCAACAGTAGAGTCAACAGGTGCTTTATGTACATTTACAAGTATGCAGACCATTTCTTAGCAAAACATTTCCCTCTCTAGCCATAGGAATATTGGAGGATACATTAAGACTGAGAAAACACAGACCTGCTCAGATATTGCAGAAGCAAAATGTGGGGAGCTGAAACAACATTTACAGACATAAATGCTGCAATAGCTTTCTTGGCCATTCAGCAAGGGCAGGCAAAGTAAAAGAAAGAAAGAGAAAGATGCATTTGGTGCTACAGATCCTCTTACCGTGCTCTGGGCCTTTCAGTGCTAGCCGTGTCTGGTGATGAGGAAGGATCTCAAGTTTGACATTATCTGCTGCATTAGCCAAAAACTGTGTTGCTTCTGCCAGCGTACAGTACTCCATGCTGGTGCCATCAATGGACAGAATATGGTCTCCTACATGTAATGCACCACATCTATATAAAAGGGGAAAAACTCGGTATGATCAGGTATGCTCTTTGCTTGCAAAATGAGTTTTTCTGCCTTCAAACTGGTCATGACAACTATCAACGTGTTCTTTTTTTTCGAGAGACATTTGTGTTTTGTAGGCACTGTCACTGGTCAGACTTTATATCTATCAGTACAAACCTTAAAAACAATTCAGTTAATACAATATATGCCAAGACATCACTCACAGAACTGGAATGGGGTAGCTGACTTTAAAAATATGTGTGAATGGCAGCAGGATAAAATGAGAAGAGCTTAAGGAGACTTAAATAACTTGGTCACATATCCCTCACACAAGCACCCAGTTCATCATTTTTTGAGTTATAGTTCAAACATTTATTAGTACAAAAGCTGTAAATGAAGATGAATTATGCAGTAGTCAAACAAATAATGAAACCAGGGCTAGCATAGTGACTTGAGGAGTAGGGTGGGAAGGGGGCTATCTGCTAAATCTCGCTGCACTCAAGAGACTGGCTACTGGATGAGTTGAGAAATGCAAACACAGCAGTCAGCATCCCGACGTACCAGTCAAGTGGACAGCTCCTTTAATTGGTTACCCCCTGCGAAATGGGAAAAAACAGAGGGAGAAAATTAAAGCATCCTGCACCATTGAACTGGAGAACACCCCTGGATCAATGGTCGTCACTCTCAAAGTTTCTACTGTAGGGAAAAGCCCACAGAGGAGCTGTAGACTCACTGCTACAAGTGGGTGCTACCAAAAGCACCATTGGCAAAGAGGAGTTACAAGGTAGGGTGACTGGGGACATGCAGGAGGAATTTGCTGCTGAAACGTAACATTTAAAAAATTTTTAGATAGAGATATGTATACGAGAATATACTGTATATGTATAAAGACACACACACACGCACGCACACACCCCAGAAAAGATCCTATGGCTCTGTTACAGAGGTTCAGAGCACCGGGGAAAAATATCTATCTATATTTTTAATGGTTTAAATGGTTTTAATTAAAGGTTAAAATGAAGTGGAAAAATTAGAGCAAAAGAACTTAAAACCGCATAAGCCAGCCTTCCTAATACGTCACTTGTATTCTAAAATATCAATAAAAAATCCAGGCATAAGTAGTTCCGTTTCACTGTGCCACAAGAATGAATGATATATTCTAAAAGAACACTTCAAGGTTGCAGAGCCTCAAAATTTACTTCCCTTGACAGCTGTTCCATATTGTGGGCTTACTTCAATAATTCCAGTGGGTTATTTATTTTTTTAAATACTAATCTCTGCCATGATATTACATTTAATAGCCAGAGTAGACCTCTAAACTCCTGTGTTGTACAGTGCAAGCTGCTGGTCACATATTGCATGAGGCTGGCTTATGTCACTGGATATTACATGAATCAGCTAAAGTAAATGGTGTCCTGGAAGACTTAAACTTGTCAGTATGGAACAACGATCTGAGAAAGTGCTAATTTTAAGACATGCAACCTTGAGAGCATCTGGTTCAGTCATTTTATCAAAAAAGGAAAGGGTTCCTTTAAAACCAGACCAAATAGAAATAAAATGGATGTATGGACCTGCAGTGTCAGCCCTCTGTCACACTCACCTGTCTGCAATACTTGCAGATTTGATTTTGTCTATGACAATGACCTGTTTGTTGCAGCACATCGAGGTAGTTAGTGCAACCCCAAGAGCAGCACCAGGAGTTTTGGCAACTTCAACTAGCAGGGGTCCAGACGCTGTTGCTACGGAATCTGTTAAAATCAGACAACAGAAGATCAGTATTATACCAATGTGGTATTGATGCCATTTTCACATTTTCCCCACATAAAATAAAATCTCCATGGCTATTCTATTTCTCTAACCAGATACCATGCCACTTCATGAAATTCTGGAATAGCATCAGTTAATCAGCTCTTAATGTTGAAAATTATAAAAGCAAGAGGAAGTTTGTGACTCTGGGATGTCCAAAAGCATTTGAGTGTAACAGAATCAGAGATGGACCAGATGAGGGAACCGAGATGTGTTAGCAAATCATTCCCTTGAACAACTGAAGCTAAAAATTACCTGGAATATAAAACAGGAATGCTGCAAAACTAGAATTAATTAAAAAATAGAAAATTATCTGAAAAAAAAAGAAAGAATAACTGAATAGGTTAGAGAAGAAAGCTGAATTAAATTTTACAAAAGAAGGTGAAGGGCTGTGGACAAAAGCTATAATAATCAAATGAAGAAGGTGAAGAAAAGGTCTTCGAGAAATCCCTCACAAAAAGAAAGGATAATTTAGGAGAAAATGGTGAAGGTGCAGGAGGCATGACAGCTAGAAGTAGTAGGAGTTAAAGCAAAATACATGTGAGGAGGTTCAGAAGATTCTTGTAACATCCTATCACTTGATAAAATACTGCCTTGCAACAGAGCTTAAGTAGTAAATGACCAACGCTGAAAAAGAGAAAGCAGAAAAACAGAAGGGAGGAACAGTCATGATCAATGACTGTGATGAGGAAGCATAGCCAAGAAAGACAAGTGCTAGACAGAACAAAGCAAAAAGACAGCAGGCTTCTTCCTAAATGCCAAAGCAAACAGGTAGTGATCAGGGTGAAGTACATTCTGGAGACTGGCTAAGATCTCCCACTAATCAATACCCATGGATGAACAACTGATCTCAGCGGAGTAATATACAGTAAGAGGAGGTGTCCTTTAAGGATATAAAAAGACTGAGACAAATAAAGTGGTATCAGAAGCCTTTGGAAGTCTTTACAATCAGAATAAGGAAATACTGAATAAACAAAGACTTACGTTGGAACAAAGTTACCAAGTATCCTGCCAGCAAACAAGAGAGGTTCGTATTCACAGTGTACTGGAGCCAGCTGTGAGGATACGAAGACAACACTCAACTGTGACGTCTCAGAAGTCACTGAGATTGAAGATATAAAAGAACTGCAGCTGGGCTTCCAAGTATGGAGGAGAGGACAGATGTAAGATACTGCATTCAGTCTTAAATCGAAAAAAATAGTCCAAAAATGTAATACTGACACAGAAGAAACTGTGAAACAATACTATCATACAAAACTAGCAAGCTGTATAATGATACAAGAAACTGAATGAGTGATTAACACTCAGCTAAGGTGCTCTTCCTTGTTAGAGAGTAATGTAGGTAAACTGCAAATAGAAATGAAGTGAAAAAAGGTGCTTGGATTGAATTAACAGGCAATTTCAGAAAAGTATCAGTTAATTATGGAGAACTCCTTTTTCCCCCACAACTTGAATTAATTTTTATATTCCTGGTGAGGTTTTTTTTTCCAAGTTACAAACCTGAGGGTTTGAAGGGGCAATTCAGTACTTTTGAAAGTGCCCATTAAATCTGAGTGATTATTTTTTAAGGTCAACTAGGACTGACTTTTTAAAGGCTGAACTTTCACAGACACTACCAAAATAAGCTGCTCCAAAAACCTGAACTTATCTTTAAATTCTGAGCCAAAAGAGCATTTCTGCCTGGAGCTTCAAGCACTAAGTAGCTTTAAAGCTGGGTCAACTGCCCTCAGCAGCAACCTGTCTTTCTCTAGTAAATAAAGAAGGAGTTTATCAGAATCAAACTCATGTCTTAGATGTCTTGGTTAGGGGTCTAAGTGTCTAAGTAAGGCAGGATGCATGCAGTGACTTGCATACAGCCAAATAAGCATGTGCAGCCAAGCAGAATTTAAGTATTCCCTATTCCCATTCCTGCATCGAGAAGCAATTATTTTCGTCTTGAAAGTTCCAGTGGTTTCTGGAGCTACAAACAAGTTTTGCATTTACAAACACATGGGAAGAAGATTCAAACAATGTTTGTCATCAGTACCTTGATAAAGGTTTTAACTCACATTGATCCAGAAAATGGCAAAGCCCAACTTGTTAATAGCCTATCCTAAGTTCTTTCTGCAATGGTTGCCTCAAGGAGAGGAAATAAATGCAAATATCTGTTGAGAATGTGTAAACCTTTCAAGATGCTGGTCCTTTTTCCAGTTACTTGAGAAACACACAATCAGCTTATGCCCCAGTGTTATTTCCCAGGTGCCTGCTGAAATGCAGTGAGAAGGCAAACCAAGGCAGACAGGGTGAAAAAATAAGATAACTACATTAGAGGAACCAGAAGAGAAGAAATGGAGTGTGTCTAACTGTGGAAAATAAGCACAAGGAAGAGGAATCAGAGGGCAATAATCAAGCACACATTCCCTGCCAGAGAAGGATTAGTTTTTCATGTTGAAGTAAAGCATGGATATGAAAAATGAATCATACTGGTATAAATTATTCATGTGTGAAGATGTTTCACTCATTAAGATATTTACACCATGACTGAAGCACTTACACACTATGTTGATTTATTGACTATGTAATCACAGAAAATACACTGATGAACACTGGCATGAAAGACACTCTAGATTTTTGATTTTGTTAATTTTTCTCACTTTAGAGCACTGCATCTCAATCAGTACGAGAGGCCTGATTAAAACCTCCCAGAGGAAGCAGCATTGCTTTCTGCATGCTAATACATTTCTTCTGCTAGAAAAAACCACACTTTTTTTATTTGACAGCTTAAATCATAGGCAACAAGGGTTTTTATTCTGAATATACTTTTATGATGTATAAATATACTATACAATACAGAAAAAGTTTTGGGTAAAATAAGCAGTGTTACCACTCCCCCCCCTCACCTTAAAAGACTTCACGAATTATTGTTAAAGTTGAAAATCTGTATTTTTAACTTGATAAAGTGATCACATTTTACACGTGTTTCTTTATGTCCTTCTAAATTGATGGATCTGTTAATCCTTAACCTGTTCTCATGGCATGTTAAATCCAGGTCAACAACTGGTGTATGGTAGAGGACAAAAAACCTCTTTAGAATTCCCACAGTGGGGAAGCCAAAAAGCGAGCTGCTTGTATTATGCAGCAGAGGATCTACATGTGAAACAGTACCTATAAATGCCCTAAAAAGGGAAAAGCCTCAGTCACAACTTGCAATCAATAATGACAGTAAATCCACAAGAAGCCAAACTTTTTTAGTCAATGATACTTTTATTTCCTTCCCAAAGCTGCCTTCTACTTAAAGCTGGGAAGTACTGCTATTAAGCTTGTTCCTGTAGGAACATTGAGTTCTGTTGCTATCTCTGTGAAACTCTGCAGTTTCTCACTTCTCTAACGAGAAGATCTGGAGTGCTTTTTTATTTTTTCAAAGCTTTTTTATTTTTTTGGCAACACAAGGTGCAAATCATGTTCTTGAGCAATTTTAAAGGACTAGACACAGAGGAAGGATGTCAAAACAGATTTTGACCCCAAAAAGCCAGCTGAACCAATTGAAATGCACAGTTTCAGAAGCCTGCTATTGATCTGCCTGGATGCTGCTGTACCTTGTAACAGTGAGGCAACAAACAAGTGAATACCTTACTATCTCACACTAATTTTCCTTTCGCCAAGCTTCTTCCCTATTAGGTGTTCATAGACTAACAAGTTTTTCACCTTAGAACTGTATATAGGAGGTCCATGCAGTCTTCTCTGTTGTGATTCTCTGATTGAAAGCAGGTAAAAAAACCCCAAACAGCAAGGTGCTGGTTCAGATCTTTAGTTCCTCAAACCCTGTAGTTCTTGCAATACAAAGTTTAATGCTTTTCTAGCAATGCCTTCACAGATCTACATGTGTCTGTTAAAACTAAAGACAGTATTTCACAGAAATATTTTCTCTTGGCCAGAAAAGTGTGCTCTCCCACTCCTCACATCTTTTTTTTGTTCCCTTCATACAAAATCTTTGCACCCTACAGATGGCAAGGATGGTTGGACAGTTCAACTTGATGATCTCAGAGGTCTTTTCCTACTGTAATGATTCTACAATACTAAGCAGATCAATCTCTCCCTCAGGTAGGAGCTTCTTTTTCTTCATTCAGTTCTTGTCAGTACACCCAAATCTTTTATCTTCTTTCTCCTTTTCTGTAACCCTTATTTTTATACCCAGTACCTCCGTGCCTCATGCTCAGACCAGTGGATCACAGAACCATATTTTAGTGAAGTTAAGGTAGACTGTTGAGAACTAGAAAAGAAATATGATATCTCTGACACTCTCTCCTTTAAAAGCAAAAAGCTGGAACATTTACAGCAAATCAGTTTGAAGAAATCAGTTTAAATTCCCCCCTCAGTCCCAAATGACCTAGACTATATTCTTGGTTTCCTCTGTGCTCTTGTTTTAATTTACAAAAGTCAAAGATTCTTTTCCAGTACCCACTCAGCAATCATATATGCGACAGCTTCAATACACTGACTGTTCCCCAAGGAACCTGTTGAGTAAACTCCCTTAGAGGGACACTCGCAAATCCTTAAATGTATACACACAAAAATACACTACCATCTTCTTGAACTTGCTTTCTTTAAAAAAAAGCCAACAGAATGTGGAGGGTATGTGTGTTTATGTATAAGAGCCGGTGCGCGTTACAAAAAGGGTCCAAAACAAAACACTCCAGTGCAGTTCTTACTGCAGAAATGTTAAGACAACCAACAGGTCACTGTCAGCACTCAATGCACAAGTGGAAGGTACTTAGAAATTGCAGTGGTGAGTCTGGTGTGTAAGGCACAGAGTAGGATGACAGCAGTTCCAGCTTCTGCAGCCAAATCTCTGCCTTTATTTGGCATATCTCAGTCTCAGTTCACAATAACATGTATGTTATTGTGACATGTCGGTTGTCCAGAAAACTTGCTGAGTGTTTTTAAGAAATCAAAGTGCTTGGTT
This sequence comes from Chiroxiphia lanceolata, assembly GCF_009829145.1. Classification (NCBI taxonomy): domain Eukaryota; kingdom Metazoa; phylum Chordata; class Aves; order Passeriformes; family Pipridae; genus Chiroxiphia; species Chiroxiphia lanceolata. The sequence goes on from NC_045641.1 coordinate 34,821,055, forward strand.
TTTTTCCCTGTCTTACTTGTAAGAAAAAATAAGTACAAGAAGTTCTTTTACACATATGTATCTATCTAGCAGGTTGCCCAAAGAAGTTGTGGATGCCCCATCTTTGGAAGCGTTCAAGACCAGGTTGGATGGGGCTCTGAGCTTAGTGGTAGGTCTAGTGGAAGGTGTCTGTGCCCATGGCAGGGGGACTGGAACTAGGTGATCTTTAAGATGCCTTTCAACCTAAACCATTCTATGATTTACAAAATAATTGATGGTGGGGAATGCACAGCCAGTGTGGTTACGCCAATCCATTCAGAATCAGCGTGTTAGGGATTAGCACCCCTGTTTTCTGTATTAAGTAGCAAGAGTTGAAATGTTAAAAGCTTTTATCTTTTTATAACAGAAATGGATTAAAATTTCAAGTGTCAGGCATACCACAGGTTTATCCTCATGAGTTTGGAGCACTTGCCACTCCTTTGGGAAGCTAGATTGCTGAAATGCAAAAATAAGAGCTGATACATATCTTACAGGGCACTTGAAATCCACAGCCAGTTGTATAAACTTGAGACGAGGTAACCAACCCAAAGAACCATCAGGATTTCTAACAGAGTTGATGAATTTTATACTTCTCAGCTGACAGTGAAGCAACATAAAAGCACTCAGGGACTCTGCATCCATTCACATCCACATTTCTTCATTAACCCACAGACTTTTCATTACTGTCAATACTTAATGAATCTTGTCATCCTCTGTGTGGTTTGCTTATCGTATTCTTCAGGACTATTTCTTTTACATGAATACCAGCCCAGAAAGACCATTTTCTTTGGTGTCCATTAAAAGGCTCTCTCTGTAAGACTGATACACTTAAAGTTGTCCCCACTGCTGTGATAGTGAGACTCATAATCCTCTATCATACCATGGCCCCACTATTCCCCTTCTCACATTTCCCTGAGACTGCCATAGAAATAGATAAGTCAACCTCTTTCAATTGTCTGCCTTTTCCATGATCTCTTAACAAAACAAGAGCCACAACCAGAAATGCATGTGCAAGAGAAAGATCTGCTGGGAGTGGAGAAGCTTTTCTCTACCTTTCTCCTTTCTTTGTGCTTCAATCCACTAACACCTTCCTTCTTTCTCCAGGTTTCATCAGCTGCCAGATGAAAAGAGATGAATAAACCACACTTTTGGCCCTGTTCTTCAGCTGTATTCTAAAACACATAGGTTAACTTGCCAACATTTTAGATTTCCTTTATAGAGGCATTTTCATTCACTCATTTTTAACAGCAACTAGATGACTAGCCAAGTCTCTTACAGAGAGCTGACTGATGGTTATTTAAATACTAATTTTTCAGGGGGGTGGGGTGGGGGGATGGGAGGTTGCATATTTATGTAATATCCTTTCCTTGTACTGCAAAGATAATTTGATCTCCATTTATCAAAGAAAGAATATAATTACGTATTTCTAAAGATGATCTAATTAAGAAATTGAGATTGGGATCATGGGTCAATGGTTTCAAGAAGAAAAGTAGCAGCAAGGAAGAGAGGCAGAAATAAGACTTCTGCAGTGTTTAAAAAGCACAGGAACAACATTCAAGATGCCCTACTGCTGGGTAGCACCATTATCACTCATTCAGAGTAATATTATTTGATTCCTCATACTTTTGTGACTGTAAAGGTCATAAATGAAACACACACAGGGCACTGATGCACAGTACTAGCTTTGGTATTCTGTTCTACTAATATTCCATAATGTTTGCACCCTGGCTTTGTTCATGCTTCATTTAGCAGAGTAACCTTTTATTCATATCAGAACTTATGGGAAAAATAGAACTGATGACAGCTAGCAAGCTTTAAAAGAATTTTTGAAAAGCTCCTGTTGGAGTGGGTCCAGTGGAGGGCCATGACGATGCTCAGAGGGCTGGAGCACTTCTCCTGTGAGGACAGGCTGAGAGAGATGGAGTTGTTCAGCCTGGAGAAGAGCAGGCTCTGGGAAGACTTCATTGTGGTCTTTCAGTAGCTAAAGGAAGATTATAAAAAACACGGAGAGTGACTTTTTACACGGGCAGACAGTGTTAGGACAAAGGAGAACAGTTTTAAACTAAAAGAGAGGAGATTTAGTTTAGATATTCGGAGGAAATTCTTCACCAGAGGGTGGTGAGGCATAGATAGAGGTCACCTAGAGAAGCTGTGGATGCCCCATCCCTGGAATTGTTCAAAGGCAGGCTAGATGGAGCCCTAGGCAACATGATCTAGTGGGTGGCAACCCTGCCCATGGCAGAGCGGTTGGAACCAAATGATGTTTAAGGTCTGTTCCAACCCAAACCATTCTATGATTCTGTGGAATGGCATAAGCTGGCAATATATTGCAAGCAATATTTGGGAGAAAGATGACATTTTCTTTAATAACAAAAAAACTATTTAATAATTAAATATTGTTCTTGTTCAAAGAGTCAGTGGCAGTCTCCAAGGCCTGATTTATAAGCTACCATAAAATACGTGTGCTCCTTGTGTTCCTTTGATTATGGGGTACTGTGTGTTTCAGGCAGGCTGTAGAGTGAGCAACAGTTGTTCTAATTTTACCCATTTGAACTAGAATTAGAGGGGTAAAAACAGTACTAAAAAAAAATAAAAGAGTGTATTTTCCCTTATTGCCAATAACAGCACAGCACTGGAGCTGCTGGGCTACTAATTGAAAGAAAGATCACAGAGTTCACAGAAGAAAACCATAAAATTCCTGCTAAGGAAAAAAGCCACCAATGGCATTTTAAACCCTCTTACCTTTAGAATAATCAAATTTCAAAAATGATAAACAGGAATAATTCCAAGAGGATGATAGCACAATGAGTGATAATGAAATCAGAGGGACCTCTCAGCCTCAGAATGGAAAATAGCAATATTATTCTCTAAATGAATGTCCTCTCCTATACACAAGCCATTTAATACTCTTGCCAACAGACTGACATAGTCTTTCCATTTTCCTCATGTAGCCTAATTCCTGAAGTTCATTTATATGCCTTTAGTTCACCCAAGTTCTTCAAATCAAAAGCTTAGGAGCTGCCTTTACCTAATTTCATACTTTGCAACCTAAGCCCCACCATCCTTTTCAGCTAAGAAATGCTGCTAACCAGCTGAAGAACCACTCCTGCCTTCAAAATGCTCACACCAGTGTGGATAGACTCGAAATCCTCTTGGGACTTTCTCAGACTTTCTCTCAAGTTCAGACCACAAAAACCTACCTAAACCCCTTTAGTTCAAAAGACTTTCCCCAGTTCTTGGGACGCTGCTTTCTCCTACCTCTGTTTCATGCTCAGACAACCTTTCCTTTTAAGTAGGCCCCTTCCCTGCTCAAAAGCTGTATTAAATCCCTATCTCTTTTTTTATCTATACGTTTCTTTTCATGTGCTCTGTTAATCTAAAATGCAATTTTGTCTGCTCCACAATTTACAACAAAAAGGGGACATGGTAGATGAACCCTGTACAGAAGATCCTGGATCTGCCTCTTTGAAGGTAGTCTGAATGCATTTTAAATAAGCCCAGGCTCTGCACTTTCCTTCGTTACCTTGAAAATTAATACCACACAGAAAATTCAGGTGGCACTTACAGAACCATGAAGAACTTCTATCTCTACCCCTGATGACAGCACATTGTTTCAGAGCTTGGGAGCCTGTAAGTACAACTTTATGAGCCTCAAACATCACCTTTCTATTGAAGGATGGCTCCTAATATAGCATGAGATGGATTCTGAAATGTCTGCATAGCTCAGCAGCAAGGGAATTCTGCCTGCATTTCATTCTAGGAATGGAACTCACAAATAATTACTTTTAAAAATCATCTTCCAAAAGACAGAAATCCCAAATGGAGCAAATAATACATAAAGTCCTCTGCTGAGACCCTGCAACACAAACCCCTACTTTCTCTAATGTAAAAAGAAAAGATAAAATCAAAGAATCATTGAATCATAGAATGGTTTGGGTTGCAAAGGAATTTAAAGACCATCTAGTTCCAAATCCCCCTGCCATGGGCAGGGACACTTTCCACTAGAGCAGATTGCTCAAAGCCCCACCCAACCTGGCCTTGAACAACACTTCCAAGAATGGGACATCACACCTTCTCTGGGCAGCCTGATAGACAGATATATATGTACAAAACAACTTCTCATACTTATTTTTTCCTGCAAGTAGGACAGGAAATAAAATAAATAAGAACTTTGATTTCTTCAAAATACTCCAACTCTTGCATGATTCTGTACCTGAGTAATCTCAACAAACAGAAAAATTAGGATAACAAAATCTGCATCTCTGCCTGCAAACTAAGACACAGCTGGTGTGTCAAATTTTACATCTGCCAACTTTGAAAGCATGCCTGTAAGTACACAATGTAGATAATATAAAAAGCTGCAATACCCATCAATTATGTCTACTTGCCACAATGACCCCAAGTTTCCATTTAATGGGAACAATAATAATTAGAGTGGGACTGGATTCTCTTCAAAAGCTTACAGAGCACAAAGCGCCTTGCTGCTGTCACTTCGCAGAAGGGAATAAACACTGCAAACATCCAAACTCTGCATTGAGTTGACAGTTCCCATCTGTCCAGGGCTCTACCAAGACAAGACATCTCAGATAAGCCCAAAAGTTTCAGAGCAGAGGTGTACCATGGATAGCTTGGACACCTCGATAAGAGACCTAAAGCATGTGGAACAGTTAAGGCAAATAAAGACATGCCAGTGCTGTGTTAGTGAGATACCTGTCTCCCTGCCACAGAAGTGGGAGCTGAAGCCCTGGAAGCAGCAGAGCCACACAATCGAGATGCTGGACCTGTGACAGCCACTCTTGCTTGTCAACAGAATGACTAACCCAAGTGCAGCCCCTTCCCATATGGCTAGGCTGCTTGGTGTACTTGAGGTGCATGACTAGACCTTGCTCAGGGGTTCTCTGTACTGAGACATATGTTCATGGTTTATTGTCATGTGTTAGTGACCTCTGCATACAAGCTAACTGCAGTCTTTGCCTTGGAAACCACAGCCAAAAACCTTGGGTGTACTTCTGCTATCGATGCCATCAACTGACTTTGGTTGGTTGAACAGGCAGGAGTTTCAGACTAGTCTAAAACACTGCTCTGCAAGGCCTATTAGGTGAGTATGAACCAGAAGAAAAGAATAATTAAACTCAACATTGTTGTCCATAATAGATAACATGAATTTCTGATTCTACAAATGTATACTATCAGTAGCACTTTTTCCCCCCAAACTTTCATCTCATTTCGATAATCTGTGCTTTTTCACAGCTGTCTTGTAAGTAATTGGTGCATTGGCACAGCCACAGTATAAAATGCTACCATGCGGAAGGTCGAGGCTGAAATCTGACCTTGATGTTTATGCACTGAGGAGCAGAGTGACAGTTTTGCAGCTCTCAAGGGTTGCACAGGATATTTTGCCATTCCATGTTAACCACTTATGAAACTTCAGCAGAATGAGTCAGCAAACAACTTTATTAACTGCTCTCTCTTTCCTCTTTGGTATTGCCTGAGCAGCAGTTCAGCAAAAACATTTTGAATAAATAGAGAAAGTAATTTAGGTAAATTGCCATCAAATCCAAGCACAGAAGCCACAGTTCTAAACGTAAGTTTTTGATCCCTCATCGCAAAAATAATCCAGCATTGCTTACCTGTTGCCTATATATTTCCAGTTTTTCCTTTCCCAGTGCTTCTTCCAAGCAATACAGAAACAGTACTACTGGGAGTATTCACACATTTAAAGTCAAAGGAAATTTCATTTAAAGTAAAAGGAAGTTTCTATATCCCCTGTTCTCTGCAGCACACGTTTCCAGCAAAACCGATTTCCCACATTTCTTCTCCCAAAATCCCAACTAAGCAATAACCTTTGGAGACCCAGATGGCCCATAACAGTTAGAGTCATGCAATGAGACGGGCACTCTATCATCTGCTTCCTCAGCAGACAGCCTGCCAGCTTGCTGCCAGGGTCACCTTTGGCAAGGTTCCCATGCGGCTCCTCCTTTGCTGCAGGACAAGCCATTCACCTCCTGCCAGAGCAGCTCCCACTGCCAGCTCGGAGGGACTGCAGGTCCTCTCATGGCTCTGTCTGATGACTTTTTTCTTTTTGAAGATGTTCCAGTGCTCATACTTATAATTCAGTAATTACTGAATTTGTGTAAAGGAGAAACTGTGAAAAGCTGTTTTCATCTGTGTTTCTCTTTGGTCTGTTTTTTGTTGTTGTTGTTGTTTTGGTTGATTTTTGTTTGTTTGTTCTTTTACCAGTGACATCCACCAAATCTACTTAAGCTGTAAAGATCTTGAAAAATTAGAGGTCACAGTGCTCAGAAGGCTATTCTATACAACAGTGCCGAGCTGACCATAACGGAAAGATTGCGCCTATGCAAATTGTGAAAAACTCAAATGCGAAGTTGATTAAAATCTGCAGAGCATCAATATAAATCATCATAAAAATACGTGTACATTCATAAATCTCAGAAGTATCTGTTTATAAACAGAATGATATTAAAAGGAAAATATTACAGTCATCATGTGGGCACAAAGCACTTCAAATGTAACGATTCTCAGAATGAATATTGCCTGGATGTACTGATTTTTACCTCCCTGCTTTAATTAAATAAGCACATATACTTCCTCCTTTAAGAGCCTATGCAGAAGGTAGACAGTGAGTATTTAATGAGTAGCAACACTTTTCCCTCTTTTTTTCTGTGCTCATGCCTTAATTACTAAACAGTGTTCTCAGTCTTCTCTGAGCATATGTGGTGGGGGAGAGCTATTGCATGCTGCAGCCTCTGAATCTCCCTATAACACATGCTTATTAATGATTTTGTCTTATAACCACCCTTTAGAGCAAAAGCATGGCATTTTCCCCACTGTACAGATAAATGAGGACCAAAGAAATGAAGGCCAAAAGCACCCATTTGTCTGGAGAGGATGATTTGAGACAACTACACTAGGGTTCACTGCACCAAAATGCAGGCATATCTGTAGAGCAGTCCTGAAGTAGCCGCACCTGAGCCTAAAATCCCCCTACAACCATCCAAGAAAAGTGGCATTTAAAAAATGTGTTTCACTTGCCCTAGTTTAGGCATCTACATTAAGATGAGATAAGCTTTTATTTAGAACATTTCTCTCACGTGACTGTTTTTCAGATCACTTAGTACTATATAGCAGGTGACTGATGAAGGGAAAATGTATGCAATCATTCCAATTAAAATTTATATCATAACATATGCTCCAAGGCACTGGAGTAATACTGCATGGGCATCGTTAATTCTTGCATTTTCCATTGCTGAAGAGATGAACTGAAAGGAACTTTGTAAAGACAAGAAAAAACTTTACCTAGTATAGACAAAATCTTTTGGAAAGGTCGACATAAAACTGCTGCTTCTCCTGAGCATACTGAGCTGTATCCTTTCAAAGACTTCCAAATGTAGCTAAGTTTGGGTGGATTTTTAGTGAGATAAGCAGAAGAGACATTCCCGAAAAAGGCTTTCTGTCCCCAAACCAGTACCTACTGAACTGCATGTCTCTTTTCCAGTGCTTCAAAAGGACACATCTTCACAACACAAAGTTTGTCCAACTTTCTCATCATAGGCAAAACAACTTTTGTTAAATTCATTCCTGGAAATGGCAGAACAATTTTGACTGAAAGTGCTTTACAAAAAAATACAAAAAGCAGACTTAGTTACCTCGGGGAAGGTGGAAGAGAACCATAAGAAAAACCTTAGTGTGAAGTGTTTACGTTTTCACTTGTCTTAAAATGAATCAGTTTACAGAAGTCTCAAAAAAGCCATTCCTCCGGCAAGGGAGATTTTAAAGAAGCACAGAAAGGACACAACCTTTCTTGGTTGCCTTCTCTTTACAGCTGTTTTCTAGTTTAAACACAGTAGCTGATGCTTCTCCCCCATTCCGTATCCAACTAGAGAATGGCAGGATGTACCGAGACAGACCAGCAGCACCAATGCCTTACCATGACTTATAACATCAAATGCTGACATTTGAAATCTGGTCTGTTATGTGAAAGCCAAAAAGTAAATAAAATGAAATGTATGGTTGTTGTTCATCTAACAGTTTCTCTGGTATGTTCAAGGGTAGAGACTTTTGCTGTGACCTAGATCCAAAGTGAGATTATCTATAAAACGTATCACAAAACTGGTGATTTATATGCATATAGACCCAGTTCCCATGCTAGAGTACTGGAAGAGAAATATCTTAGCAAAGGGATGAAGAGAAAATGGGCCTGGCATGTTCTCTTTTCATTAGCAGACAGGAGAGAACTGAGTGGTAACTGGGTAGAATACAGTCTAAACAGCACAATTTTAAAGTAATCTGCACCAGTCAGGTCCTTGCAATGTAAGTCTTTTCTACACTTAAGAACTGAGTTGACTGTAGAATTCCCAGCCACATGCTGGCAACGATATAAGACATTGATTTAGTGGTGCAAAAAGTACTTAAACTAAAAGACTTTTATGCTGGCAGAAGACATTTTTGTTGGTGTAAACTGCATGTCCATTTTGTGAGAACTGAGGAAGTGGCAAAGAAACACAGTTCTGTTTATTTCCCTTTAAGCAAAGTTCTTCAAATGTAGGGCATAGAATCATAGAATATGCTGAGTTGGAAGGGACCACAAGGATCATCAAGTCCAACTCTTAACCCTGTACAGGACCATCCCCAAGAGTCACACCATGTGCCTGAGAGTATTGGCCAAATATTTCTTGAACTCTGTCAGGCTTGGTGCTCTGACCACTGCCTTGGGGAGCCTGTGCCAGTGCCCATGCACCCTCTGGGTGTAGAACTTTTTTCTAATATCCAACCTAAACTTTCCTTGACTCAACTTCAGGCCATTCCCTTGGGTCCTGTCACTGGTCACCACAGAGAAGAGATCAGTGCCTGCCCCTCCTCTTCCCCTCACAAGGAAGTTGTAGACTGCAATGAGGTCACCCCTCAGTTTCCTCTTCTCCGGGCTGAACAGACCAAGTGACCTCAGCCACTCCTCATAAGGCTTCCCCTCAAGGCCTTTCACAATCCTCCTTTGCCCTCATTTGGATGCTCTCTTAATAGCTTAATATCTCTTTTATATTGCGGTGTCCAAAACTGCACACAATATTCAAGATGAGGCCACACCAGTGCAGAGCAGAGCAGGACAATCACCCCCCTCAACTGGTTGGCAATGCTTTGCCTGATGACCCCAGGACACGGTTGGCCCTCCTGGCTGCCAGGGCACTGCTGACTCATATTCAACTTGCTGTTGACCAGGTCCTTTTCTGTGGCACTACTTTCCAGCATCTAATTCCCCAGTCTGTACGAACACCCAGGGTTGCCTCATCCCAGGTACAGAATCTGGGAGTTCTCGTTGTTGAACTGCATACAGTTGGTGACTGCCCAGTCCTCTCATTTGTCGAGGTCTCTCTGCAGGGCCTCCCTGCCTTTGAGGGAGTCAACAGCTTCTCCCAGTTTTGTGTCATCTGCAAACTTGCTTAGTATCCCTTCCAGTCCTGTGTCCAAGTAATTTATGAACATGTTGAAGAGCACAGGGCCCAAGATGGAGCCTTGTGGAAGCCTCCATTAGTGACAGGTCACCAGTCTGACGTTACACCATTCACTACTACCCTCTGTGCTTGACTCATGAACCAACTGCTCACCCACCACATGATGTGTTTATCCAGCTGTGTGCTGGACATTTTATCCAGAAGGATCCTGCGAGAGACAGTATTGAAAGTTTTACTGAAATCCAAAAAGACCACATCACCTGGCCTCCCCTGATTAGCTAGGTGAGTTACCTCGTCATAGAAGGAAATCAAGTTGGATAAGCAAGACTTTCCTCTCATGAAGCCGTGCTGGCTGCGACCAATGACTGCGTTGTCTTCCAGGTGTTTTTCAGTACCTCCCAGAATAATCTTCTCCATAACTTTACCAAGCACTGAAGTGAGGCTGACAGGCCAGTAGTTTCCAAGGTCCTCCTTCTTGCTCTTCTTGAAAATTGGGACAGCGTTTGGCAGCTTCCAGTTGGCTGGGACCTCTCCAGATTCCCAAGACTGATCAAAAATCATCAAGAGAGGTTTGGCCATGACATCAGCCAGCTCTTTGAGGATTCTGGGATGAATCCCTTCAGGCCCCATAGATTTGTAGGGATCCAGCTGGAGCAGCAGATCCTGCACAACTTCAGAGTCAACTGGGAGTTGATCATTCTCACAGTCATGGTCCTCCAGCTCAGGGCACTCTGACCCCCTTGGTCCATTATCCGTGTCAAAGACGGAGGCAAAGAAAGCATTAAACACCTCTGCCTTGTCTCTGTCCCCATTTGTGAGATGACCATCCTCATCTTGTAACAAGCCAGTGATATTTTTATACTGCCTATTGCCACTAATGTATTCAAAAAGACTCTTTACTGTCCCCCACATTTCTGGCCAGCTTCAACTCTAGCTGAGCGTTGGCTACAGCAGCAAGCAGCATATCTGAATTCTTCCTGTGTCACTTGACCTTGCTTCCACTGGGCATACACCTTCCTTTTTTGCCTTACCTCCAAGAGAAGACCCCTGCTCAGCCAAGCCAGTCTTCTGCCTCGCCTGCTTGACTTTGGACACTTGGGAATTGCCTGCTTCTGTGCCCTTAGGAGGTGATCTTCGAAAAGTCACCAGAACTGATAGACCCCAGCATGTGCAAAGACATTTTCTCAGGGGACCTTACTCACTAATTCCCTGAACAGCCTGAAGTCTGCTTTCCTGATGTCCAGTGCTGAGGTTTTGCTGGTACTTTTCTTCCTGTCAACAGAGATTTTAAACTTGATCCCTTTGTGGTTGCTGTGGCCAAGAGGGCCACCAATCTCTACTTTGCTTGGGAGATCCCCTCTGTTGACAAACAACAGATCAAGGAGGGCATCCTTCCGGGTTGGGTCCCTTAGGATCTGTTCCATAAAGTTATCATCCATGTCATTAGGAACATTCTGGTCCAGGTTGTACCAGCGGTGTGTTGCTGCCAGTTAATTTCTGGCAAGCTGAAGTCCCCCATAAGGACAAGTCAACTTCCAGTTGACTTGGAAGTGTCCCTTAGAGTTCCTCAAATAATAATTAGTCAGCATCAGCATCCTGGCTGGGAGGTCTGTAGGAGACTCCCACAATAACATCCATGTTATTTGTTTGCCCCTTGATTCTTATCCAGAGGCTCTCAACTGTGCCAGTGCCAACTGTGAGCTCCATATAGTCTAACCCTTCTGTTACAGTGCCACCCCTCCACCTCTTTTGCCCTGCCTGTCTCTCCTGAAGGGCCTGTAACTACCCAACAGGGCAGTCCAGTCACAAGTCTCACCCCATAAGGCTCCACTTATGCCAGGGATGTCAAATCTCTGGGACCGGGCCAAAGCTTTGAGCTCCTCTTGAACTAGGTTTTTCACCTTTGGGTCCTATTTTAAATCCCAGCTGAAATCAATTAAAGAAAGTTCTGACTGAGTCAAACAGGCTTAGACCAGGCCTCAGGTAAGTTAATGAAAGGCACCTGACAGCTGACCTACAGTCCAGTGTTTCTTGTTCTCCTCCTAGACACTTATGACAGAACACTGAAGCACTGCTGTGGCTAGAGGTTAGGTGGAGCTTCATGTGCATGCAAAAACTAATAAATTCTAGGGAGAGGGTCAGCTAGCAGAGCATATTCAACAATCAAAATAAATGATTCCAGAATATTTAATATGAATTAAGCATTTATTTTCAAAGAAGGAAGTTAAATGGGAATAACAACTCCTAGCTGTAAGTTGCTGGTGGCCTCTCTGAGCCAAAAAATGGTAGGAATAATCACAGGGAGCATTTGGTTTAGATTTTCTTTGCAGCTATGGGGGATGTTGTGCCAAAATTATATTAATGACAGAGAGGAAACCACAGGCTCTGTGTGTCTGCAGTTCAAATTCTTCTCTCTTTTTTTTTTTGTTAATTTAAGCTGCTTGAAGCCTTTAGATTTCAATTAAGAAATCATGCAACATTACTTGAATCAGAAACAGCTTTAAGATATAAAATAAAGGATAAAAAAAAACCCTATGAGGAGTTTTTAAATAAAGTGTTGAGGGACTTCCTAAGTAACATAAGACACATCCCAAAGCTCTGCCTCAAGGTGTACATATTACTATCTTTTCATGTATATAACCTTTGGATTACCTGCCAGAAAAAAAGGAAACTGACCCTGTAATTCAGAGGCAGTTTGGGTTAGAGATGCTTGCATGTAAATACAATAGCAAACCTTACCCTAAAAAGCCCCTTCTCTTTCATTAGCATCCCTATCTCTGTTCCCCTGTTGCCTGTGTCTTTTCTCTCCAGAGCCTCATTGCCTCTGATGCCCTACAGCCAATTTCATCCATTGGCAAAGCCCTACTCTGCTTCCAATTTCATGCAGATAACCTGAGGGTCTCAGTCACCACATGACTTGAGCCACTTCCACAAAAGAGTGCTTTTATACTGGTGTGGGTTCTGCATGTAAAAATGCAATTTTATCAGCCAGGGAAGAAATGTCTGGAGGCACATAAGAAGAAGGAAGAAACCTCAGCTTGCCACAGCTTTACCTGTAACCTTGGGAAGCTGCCATATCCTTCATTACTTATATCTTCAGGAGGGCTTGGCACTCTTGTTGGCTGCAGTGAGCCATCACTTTTCTGATAGTGTAAGAATTGCAGTTAAAGATGAAACCGGTACATGGCCTAGATAAGTAGTCTTCATATAACCACTTTTACCCTCTTCTCCTCTTCCAAGAAGAAAACAGGTAAAATTTAAATGAAACATGCAGTCAGGTGCTTGCCTTTGTTTTAGTTTGAATGCAAGTTCAATTACCACAGAAACTTCATTTCATTATGGTCCTCCAGCATCTACACTGAAATATGACGTGACCAATCAATAATAGCTCTTAGAATACTCTGACCAGTTTACTTACAAATGAAAATCACGGGACTGACAGAAGATCAAACAGCACTAATGTAAGTCACCAATTAATTGATTAAAAACAGAAAAATCCAACGATTTTTTGGCTGAACATAAGGTAACACAGAACAATTTTTATCAGTACTGTTTCTCCAAACCATTCTGATAAATATTGAGTTTAAAGGCTACGAAATTATCTCTTTAAATGAACAAAGAGTGTAAACATGCATTTAGGAAAAAGATACAAAGACAGATTATTATAGGTGTTCAAAATTACTGTAGGGGAACGTGGTTTAAACAGCAAATGCACAGAGAACAAAACATTTCACTCATTGTACAGATGAGCAATACCATTGGAAGTATAATTCTGTGTAATAAGATCATGCTGTAAGATGTAGCACTGGTGCAATTATTTTTCAGCAACCATGTTGAGTTCAAGATAAACCCATTCAGTTTAGATGTTGATTTTTGCCCCTACCTGCATTTACAGATCACAGGCCTTAGTACCATCCTCTCTGAGCAGTACACATCTCCTACATATGTGGTACAATCTCACAAGGATCTGCTTCAGATCTCATTCACACCAGTTTTGCACTAGAACACCATTAATCGAGATGGTTCATGAGCAAAATACCTAAAAATATTCATACTTTAAAATCCATCCCTTTTCAGCATAAATGTTCTGTAAAATGATTAATGAGCCATTACCCTTAGAGTAAAGGGATAAAAATCTGCCCTAGTGCATCCCAATTTAACCTCTTAGTTTATGCCTGGTACAGGCATTCCAGGAAATGGCCTGAGGGATTCTTGGATTTTCTCTTGGCCGAACCCGTCAGGTGAAATCTGGGTGTCTTATATCTATGAAAAAAAAATCAAGGTGATAGAATAGTTCAGTTCCAGATTTTTTAAAACACCTCCCTAAAGGAAAGTCTTGGTAGATGTTTAGTGTTCTGCTTTACCTGGAATGAAGGTAGGAATAGTGCTTTTGCTGCTGTAATTTCCTTAGAGATGGGCCCTTTTAGAGACAGGTTGTGGGGTTACAGCATAAGTTCTCTCTAATATAAAGAAAATGAGATCTGTCCCTTATTCCTTAGTCTCTCAGATGACTGCAATAGTACTAAACCAAATCTGGGGATGTATTTTTTTAAGTGGATTTTTTCTGATTACAGTGCTTTTCTTGCATTGAATTGCATGGCATATGCAAAAGATCCTTTCATGTCCATGAAGCTTAATTATCACCATCTTCGTAAAACTTTCACTCCTGTACTCTGAATTTAAGTACTTCAGCTACTTGCTTAATTTTTTTTCAGACCAGCACAAGTCGGGATACTTCATTATCCCTGTTAGTCTGTGTTGATCAGCATGCTAAATAAAAGATAAGCCAACTTACTAACCCATTTCCAGATGACCAGACGTATAAGCATGTAGTAGAGATGGCAATTCTCCTTCACACTGCATTTCATGGTGTATCTAGATAGCCTTCATGCAAAGTGGAAAGATTTGATGAATTCTTTTTTCCTATCTTTTACTAATAATCTGTGAGGGTTATTTGCTCCTTCCCTCTGCTTGCTTGAAGCCTGGATGGTGGACAGGAGAGATTACTACAACAATCTCCTCCTTCCATCCTTTGTCTTTAATTACTTATAAAAAGAAGCACAATAGTGTATTTTAAATAGGGGCAGTTTTGAGGATCCAAGCCCTTGAATTACCATCTAAAAAATTGAGACCATGTGCTTTGTAAGGAGATACCAAGAGAGATTAGGAAGGCTCTCCTTTAAGGAAGGCCCATCATGAAATACATTAGATATTTCAGAATGATTTCTTGTAATTGTACACTATTTAGACTAACTGTATACAAGTATAGCTTTCACCTTCCTTACAAGTCTTGGAAGATAAATTTGTCCATTACTTTCAGTACCCAGTAAGAAAAACAGAATTTTCATACACAAAGTGGAACTTGGAAGATAATACCTCCCTCCCCCTTTCTAGTTATTTATGACAATTAAATCGTACCTTTAGTTTTCTGTTTCAGGGACATCTCATTTCACCTTTACAGTTTTTTCTCCCATACAAAGTGATGTGTGTTAAGCTGCTTTTAATGAGGTCACAGTTTCAAAAGCACTTAAGTATTAATTGGACCTGTTAGAGTAATTTGTAACTTATATGGACAGAGTGGATGGAGAGCAGCCAGGAAGGAAGGGACCTGGAAGCTGAACATGAGCCAGCAGCGTGCCCAGGTGGCCAAGAAGGCCAATGGTATCATGGCTTATATCAGGGACGGTGTGGCCAGCAGGACCAGGAAGTGATTCTGCCCCTGTACTCAGCACTGGTGAGGCCACACCTGGAGTACTGTGTCCAGTTCTGGGCCCCTCAGTTCAGGAAGGATATTGAGGTGCTGGAGCAGGTCCGGAGAAGAGCAACAAGGCTGGTGAGGGGACTTGAGCACAAGCCCTATGAGGAGTGACTGAGAGAGCTGGAGTTGTTTAACCTGGAGAAGAGGAGGCTCAGGGGAGACCTCATCACACTCTACAACTACCTGAAAGGAGGTTGTAGCCAGGTGGGGGTTGGTCTCTTCTCCAAGGCAACCAGCAGTAGGACAAGAGGGCACAGTCTTAAGCTGTGCCAGGGGAAATTTAGGTTGGATATTAGGAAGAAATTTTTTACAGAGAGAGTAATCACACACTGGAATGGGCTACGCAGGGAAGTGGTGAATTCACCATCCCTGGAGGTTTTTAAGATGAGACTGGATGTGGCACTTAGTGCCATGGTCTAGTAACCACGGCGGTGTTGGATCAAGGGCTGGACTTGATGATCTCGGAGCTCTTTTCCAACCCAGTTGATTCTATGATTGGAGTTACACTCCATTTATTTTTCTTCAGGGATGATCAAGAAGTTTGTAAAGAAAGAAATACCTGTAAGATGTATGAAATCATGAAATCCTTGTAAAACACGACAACTCCTCCCTTCTGTAATCACCTACTAGCAACATGGCTATTAAACTGCAGCAGCAAATCACACCCGGGCAGAGAAAAGAAAGTAAAAAAAATTCTGCAGGGAAAATATACTTGGGAATCGTGGAAATCATACTTTTCTTATTAAAACATCCTGGTTTTAATTGCTTGCAACTTACAACTTGTGCACAGTTCAAATATTTGGTGTGATATGTTTTTTTAAGATGGTTACTGCTCTCAGGACGTATTTCTTAAGTTATTTTAGCTGAAACAGGTCATCTGTGTCTGAGAGCACCATTAGGGAAAGCCATATCGTTTTGCCCCACCTGCCTGCCCTTCCCTTCCCCCTGAAAATTCTGCAGGCTTTATACTGAAAATTCATGTTCTCTATGCATCTTCAATATCTGACAGATCTGGTACACAGAATCAAGAGAAGAGCCAAGAGGAGGGAAGAGAAGGACTTTTGGGTAAGAAGGGGAAGAACTAAGGTGAGAGGGTTACTGATCTGAAAAGCAGCTGCAGTACAAGAAACTTGGGAATGGTTTGCTAAGAAACAGAGACGGGAGAAAGGGCTAAAGAACACCATGAAAACTGCAAAAGGCCTTCAACAGAGGGAAATCAGCAGTGTGAGAGGAATGTGTTGGAAAATTACCTAAGCTTTACTTGGCAAAAAAACAGAAGAAAAATCTGGGCTGTAAGGGGAGGGAATAGCATGTTGGGGATTTAGGACCTTCTAGAAAAGAAGACTCAAACTAGGTCAGTAAAGAAAGGGAAAATTTAGAAACTACTGGGAAAAAGACAGTAATGAAGCTAAGAAACAGGGTAAGAACAAAGAATGGAGGAAAGAAGCATAATGTTTGCATGAAACAGACAGGAAGGAACATGGGATCCTGAAACTTTACAGTTGTTCTCTGCTGTCAGCAAATGTTTCTGAAACCCTGTGGCCACATGTGTGTATCAAAAGTTTTCTGGCCCCCAAAAAGCACATGCGTACCGTGGACAGCTGGTCTGATAACCCGGCTAACAGAGAGCAGACTGGTGGGCTTAGTGACTCTCACTCTTTTGAGGAACTATTTGGATACAGATGTCAGAAGTTTAAAGCTTTCCTGTAAAGAAACCTAGGTAATGGTACATAAAAATGTGTCAACGCTGTTAAGGATGTAAGTTCACACAAATATTGAGAAATGACAAACTGAGAGTTATTTATGCAACACAGTGATGGCACTCATTGGATAGAGAAGTCTATTTTCTTACAAGGCCCCATTCCACATCTCTTTCACTGCTCAGCAGTCCTCACGATGAAACAAATGTTCAACCCATAGGAGAAAACGCAGTAAGTTTTGAGGGAGCTAGCAGGGAATGAGTTGGGTAGCAGGTGTGTAAGGCATAAAGAGGGAACTGCAAGGAAAAGAAAGTGGTTGTGTAACATGAAGGGAACACCTGAGTGCTGCCTTGAAGTGCCGGATTCTCTTTCTGTCACAATTTCTGTAAAGGCTGAAAAGGACCAACTGCACTGGTCCCCAGTTGCAAGCATGGTCTTATTTCACTAACAGCAGTCAGCAGCTATATCTCTTGATCACACAAAGAACTGATCAATGAAGAAATGGGTTTTGAATTTGCCAGCCCAAAATGCTGGGATTTTTTAAACCATAATGCCTATTTACCTTAGGTTTCTATGCTACCCATTTATCTCAAGAGGTGCTAAAAAGGTATTTATTATTTCTTTTAAAGCAGATAAATAGAGTAGATTGAAGCAGGTAAGGAAGCAGGAACTGATGCCAAACTGATAGGTATCCATCATCTTACAGGCTCATGATGAGACTAATTGAAGTCAGCATGTCATATTTAGTAGCAGCATGAGAGACAATCGATTAAAAAGAATACCCCCCACTTGCCATTGTAAGAGAGCAGTCCTGAAAGCCAAAAAACTCGATATCTGAAAAAAATCACAAGCCTTGGGCTTCTCTAAAGGAAAAAGTATCTTCTTGTGCCAAGGGTAAGTCATATCCCAAAACACACTATCTCTTGCTAAATGAAATCATAGAATCAAAGAATGGTTTGGGTTGGAAGGAACTTGAAAAATCATCTAGTTCCAACTCCCCTGCCATGGGCAGGGACAGCTTCCACTACACCAGGTTGCTCCGAGCCCCATCCAACCTGGTCTTGAACAGTTCCAGGGATGGGGCATTCACAACTTCCCTGGGCAACCTATTCCAGTGCCTCACCACCCTAATAGATATTCTTCCTGATATCTAATCTAAACCTACTCTCTTTCAGTTTGAAGCCATTCCCCCTTATCCTATCACTACATGTTCTTGTAAAAAGTCTCTCTCCATCCTTCTTGTAGGCTCCCTTCAAGGGACTGGAAGGCTATAATTAGGTTACCCCAAAACCTTCTCTTTTCCAGGCTGAACAATCTCAATTCTCTCAGCCTTTCTTCACAGGAGAGGTGTTCCAATCCCTCTGATCAACTTGGTGGCCTCCTCTGGACTTGCCCCAACAGGTCAATGTCCTTCCTGTGATGGGGACGCCAGAGCTGGATGCAGCACTCCAGGTGGGTCTCAGCATGGTGGAATAGAAGGGTAGAATCACCTCACTCAACCTGCTGGCCATCTGCTTTTGATGTAGCCCAGTATACAGTTGGCCTTCTGGGCCGCAAGTGAACATTGCTGGCTCATGTCCAGCCCATCATCCACCAGCACCCCCACATCCTTCTTGGTAGGGCTGCCCTCAATCTCTTCATCCCCCAGCCTGACCCAGGCGCAACACCTTGCACTTGGCCTTGTTAAACTGCATGAGATTCCCATGGGCCCACTCAAACTTGTCCAGGTCCCTCTGGATGGCATCTTGTCCTTCAGGTGTGCCAACAGCACCACTCAGCTTGGTGTCACCTGCAGATTTGCTGAGGGTGCACCCAATCTCTTTGTCTATATCATTAATGAAGATACTAAAAAACACTGGTCCCAATATAGACCCCCCGAGGGACACCACTTGTCACTGATGTCCATCAGGACTCTGAGCCATTGACCACTACTCTCCAACCAATTCCTTATCCATCTAAGAACAGTTCACTCATGGAATCCATCTTTCTCCTATTTAGAGAGAAGGATGTTGTGGGGTACCATGTCGAAGGCTTTACAGAAGTCCAGATAAATGACACATGTAACCCCTCCCTGTCCACTGATGTCACTCCATCATAGAAGGCCACTAGGTTGGTCAGACAGGACTTGCCCTTGGTGAGGTCATGCTGGCTGTCCCAAATCACCTCCCTGTTCTCCATGTGCCTTAGCACAGCTTGTTAGCACTACAAAGAGAGAACTTATTTATTGTATACATCCACACCTGACTGTCAGTTCGTACTAGTGTCAATGACGCAGGCATCTGGCACTGACAGCAGAACACACAAACAGTGTTTTTGATAACCAAGGAAACTGCACAGTAAGATGAAACACTAATGTGCCATAGCATGTAGATTTAAATATCTGCTCAGTGAATGTGAATCATGCATTGGCCTCCAGGAGAGACAAAAAAAAAAACCCCACGTGTTTTACCCAGTGACACATCTTTGAGTGGATATTTCTGGAACTGCTAGAGATGTCTGTGTCATCTTCTGCCTTAAGAACAATCCCGTACATTTGGAATGACCTTGGAACACTAAGGTTTTATCCTTGAGATCTGCATATTGCCTGAAGCACTGAAATTGTAGCAGGATTATGGCCTCAGGAAAAAAACACCAGGAAATTAATAACTTTGTATTTAGACAAGGATCTTGGGCAGTGCCTTCAATAAACCTGTGGTCACATACTGAAGACACAAAGAAAATTCATAATAATTATCTGCATAAAAAGGTTATTATCTGTCCTGTGGGTCTTTTCACTGTACTTCATGGACACCTACCTGGACAGCAGCTGAGCAGTCTCTGTTCTCAATTCACATTTCCCAACTGGCACTCTCAACATTTTGATCCAAACATTGTCTTAAAACATAATTTGTGTATGTGTTTTGTAGCAGTATTTAAAGTAGCATAATGTTTCACTTAATATAGCTATCGCTACCTTTGCATTGCACACGAATTTTCATTCAATCTGTCTCTGAAGCAACATAAGACAAGAAATGTTCTTTAAAGGTTTAAGCAACTAATTCATATTTTGAATTTCAAGGGATCTAAGCCTGTTCCTCTGTGACAGCCAGGAGACCTGCAGCTGCAGTCAAATGCTAGAGTACTCTACCTATCTGTTCTGTCAAAAACTTGTGAGAGACAAAGGAAATGTTAATTTTAAGTTTATAAAGAAACAGAAATAAAAAGGCAGTGTGCAATCCTACAGGCTTCCTGACTTTCCTTCAACTTTCAAGGTCTTGCAACCTTTATAAGGCTTATGAGGATCTGGAATCTGTCCTTGGAGTTTCTGGAGCTCCTGTTCCTTTGGGCTTGTAAAACTCCATAGCTCTTAAGGGTCTCCACAGCTCTGGATACTCTTCAGTGATACTGCTTTATGAAACTTAAGGAGCAGCCCATAAGTTCTTTTTTCTTCTCTATTTTTTGTCCAGCAAAAATTACTGAAAGTCTACACTAGACCACAGATTACCTCACATGATCTTTAAATCATGCAAGTTATCTCTCCCTAGTGATCTTTTTGTCAGGCAGAATTATTGAAGGGTGAGTTAGATTTCGTTAAATGTCTTCTCAAAAGATTGCTACAGCATTAATGAATTTATGTATGTATTTATTTAAAGGGGTGAACTTAAAGAAGCAAACAGCTTAGATGGGGTTTGTTAAAGATTTACTAGTAAATGACTGCATCAATAATCCCCTTTCTAGAAAGTTCTATCAGTGTTAAACATTGAGTTCAGAAAATTGAGGATGTTGCTCTAGTTAAAATTGACCAGTTCTATGCCAGGGTGACTCTGGTAGACCTGGACAAAAAAACAAGCTGACTGTATCCGTTTTGTGGAGAGCACTTACAGGGTGCCACATTCCAGCAAATCTATTCTGGCTCAAATAAGTGCAAGAACTGTTAAAGAAGCCAGAGAAACATATGGAATGTGAACGTGCAATATGTTCCTTCATTCCTGAAGAGCACAGAGTGGTTTGAACTAACCCAGTAAAGAGATGAGAGAGAAAGATGTTGTGTGTCACAGGTGCAGACAGCTAAAAAAAGCTTCCTTTTGTACCAAAGTCCTGGCAAAAGATATGAGTTTTGTTTAACTACAGTATCCTTGATTCAAAGTTTACCCCAGCAGGAACATACAAGAATTAAAAGGCAGGTTGCTCAAAAGCTTGTCATCATCAACTTATGAAATCAGAGTTACATAAAAATGTTATGGGCCAGAATTTCAACTGAAGGTAGCCATTACCTTTGAACTTGTCTGAATGCTCCCTTTCAGGGTTATTATGGAATACTACCCAAGCAGGTGCAACCTCAGTTATAGAGACAACACAGAGCCCAGTGGCATTATGGCAAATCTTGGAAAACCTGAAAGGAAACTGCATCTGCTCAGCTTCAATGTAGTTATAACTTTTATTTCTTGTTTTAGACAGGGGTATTGAGAACCTCTGTTTGTAGGTCATTATAAACGTTGCATTCTAATTCTCACTCTCACTCCAACTCTAGCAGCTCATTAGAATACTTCATCCCAACTGCTGCCAAACAGCAAGAACTTCAAGTCTTCCCAACTTAAGTTTATAGCTGGGAATTAATATTGGCTATTTGGTTGCCACAAGAGAAGATTCAGGTTGCAAAATTATTTTGACAGTCGTAGCAAGTCACTGCTAGCCACCACCTTGCCTCTACTCCTCCTCCACAAAATGAGGGGCACAGGTGTAATCATAGAGCACAGAGAGTTGTACTATTCAGACCTCTCCCACTACTAGATGAAAATAGGTGATGCATATGACCAGAAAGGTTGGACAGTTCAGGTGTAAGGATTACACAGAAAAGTGATAAAGCCCACACAGATATTGTTCCTTCCACACAGTTGGGTGCAGAGCAAGTCACCATATCCATCTCCTCTGCAAACACTGAAGTGCAGGAGGTATTTTGGAAAAAAAACATTTGGAAGACTGCAACCTCCACAACTTCAAATTTAATTTTTATCAGGCTACAAAATATTTTCTCAGAAATTATGTGCTCTTATTTTCTTTAGAGATTATCTTGGTATTTCCAAACTACTATTATTTCAAAGTCTCTTTGAAACTACACAGCAGTACACTGCCCACACTAACCTGGAAACATTTTCAGCAGAGTTTAAAAAAAAAAAATCTCTTCCAAGAAGCTGAACTGACAAGTTTATTTCCTAGGACTCAGCTGAGCAAGATTGTTCAGGAGCAAGTACAAGTGTAACCCCAGAGAGTTCAACCAGAATAGCCACATCTACATTATATACACACTTGATTACCCTGCACAGAACCCCTTGATGCCTTTTTTACTCCAGTTTGTCTAGGTTCCAGAAACAATAAAATGTACAAGGTTCCCAAGTGACCTCTTGAAGACTTCAGGTAAAGGAACTAAACTTCGAGAAATACAGCACCTTTGAAACAGCTTATGCTTAGAGGAGTAAGAAAAGTCAGTTACACACTACAGGACTGTAGCTGAAAAACAGTTCAAGATTATTTTCTTCATCTAGTTTAACCTTTTCAACTCAAGTTCCAATTTCACGCTATCAGAATGTATTTTATGGCTCTTTCCAGTTCTGGCCACACACAGTGCTACTTTACAGGATATAACCATCCACTAACAGAAGAGAGGATATTAAAGCAAATAATGTTATAATTATATCTCTGGGAGTAATATATTCTTCCGCAAGTTTATACCAGGAGGACCCTACAGAATACACCAGACTTTTATGTAATTTTTGGATTACTGCCCCCAACCCATGCAAGCTAACCTACTAATCTAGTTTCAAGCATCAGTTATTGATAAGTGACCTTACTCAACGACCTTTCTCTTCTTTTAGCCTATTATCAAATTCATGTCAACCCTTAGCATTACAAATAGTTTGTGTGTAATATAAGAGTTGAGGAACCTGCAATTCTTAAATTTTTTTTCATGGGTCATGTCCTTCCTCCCTTTCATGTTACTCGCAACTGACTTCACTGCTCTTGAGAAGAATCAAATCAGCAAAGTTTTCCTGGGCCAGGAATCAATGGATTAGGATGAATGATTTTCAGCCTTTGCACCATGGTCATAACGTAACTGCAAAAAGTGAAGAGAGCTTTCCAACAATTTTCTTTGTTCACACTACTGCTGGAAAACTATGCAGGATAGACAAATTGGAAAAAAAAATCAAAATTTACTAGGACTAGGTAAAATCTAAAAAAATCATAATGCATTAGAAAGCCAGTCTACTGGATTCCTCCTTATTTCTTCTTGCAAACTCTGCTGGACCGCAATCCCATAATTTCCCAGTGTTTGATTCCCTTTTCCTTCCTTACTTCTGACTCCACAAGTCTCAGATTCTTCTACCATCTTAAATTTCTGTAGAATAACACACTCATTGCCAGGAAGGCAAGCATGATAAATCCAGATTTGTTGCTGAGAACAAAAGAGAGTTTATCCAGAGAGAAAATGAGAGGGAGAGACCAACTGGTAGGTGTTACCTTTACATTTATAAACCTGAAACTTCAAACTAAGTTCTGCATGCTCATGTACTGAGCTCTATCCAGACAACACTGAAGAAAGGTTCCTGCCTTGAACAAGCTGCAATTTAGAACACAACAAAGCTTTTCATCATGTGGTCTTCTCACAAAAACCTGCAAAGATTTCTAAAAGATCCTCGGTGAAATGGAGGCTGACTCTCTCCTTTGGGTATACAAGAGAATGGGGATAGGAGTTTTGTCTGAAATGAAAGTTCACTGGGAACTTTGTTTGTTTAAAGCCAGGGGTTCATTTTTCAGTGAGATCTCACTTTTAGAGAAAGTAGAGTATAAAGAATATTGTTTTAACTGTGATGATAGACAAGGTTTGGTCATCCGTCATTTTCTAAAAAAAAAGAACAAACAAATGAAAACACCTAAATTCTAGTTCTTATCAGGAACTAGAGCTCGTCTGAGCTGTCTCCACCTTTCTGGACCTGTACAACTGTCCATTAGGCCTGCCAGACACCAGACAAACCTGCCACTTCAATTCTTCGTAGTTAAGTAAATAGAGATGTATATTGTAATAAAAAAAAAATCTGTGTCTTAGAGAAGAATAGAGGGCTGTTTCAGAATAAACAAATACCTGACATTATTCTTTACAGCATTAATCTTTTCCAAGACTTTGAAGTTTGACAGTGCTATTTCACAAATCCCTAGGACGCTGCTTTACTGCTAGGTTAGAAACCTGATGTGGAGCTGAAGAGGAAAAAAAGAGAAAGATCCCAAAACAGAGAAGAAATATTTTAGTCTGACTGGTGAGTATTTCTATTTCTTGCTGCCATAAATTTTATGTATCTTGTAAAAACGGAGGGGATATGACAACTTCCAAAACAAGTGGAAACAACTCAATCCCAAATCTCTTGTTAAAAATCACCTTCTCTTCTTGACTTTCCAGAGAAACCTTCCACATTTTCAGTGAGTTCAATAAAAGTTTGTATAAAGTGTAAGCTCATTTTTCAAGCTGTGGTTTGTCACCTCTGCATTTCTTAACAAATTTTCTCTTCCTTGTTCTTTTCTATGTGGCAGTCTTATGACTTTAATTATGTCTTGGCCATCTAGCAGCACTGGCAAAAGGCAAAAGAATTCTTGTTAGAGCAAGTATACTCCCTCTTTCATGTGACATAGAAATGCTTACACTTCATTAACCTTTATTATAAACTAGTCACTGGAAAAGTTACTTTGCTAGAATCCACACTATGGTTTCGCTCTACAAACCAAAAAATGTCAGAATGCTAAATTACTGTGAAATACCGCTCACCTCCTTCTGAACCCGAGATTAATGACACGATGCGGAAGGGAACAGCAGTGCTACTAGAAGCATAACAGGTCACAATCGCTTCTAAAATAGCTCATCAAGAACAGGCAGCAAACCATCACAGATGGCTCCCAGAACTAAAGCCCCACTTCTCAACTTACCCATCACTGAGACATCATATTCAACCAGCAGAGTCGCCTCCTGCCCACATTGTTTGAGAATACTCATAGCTTCAGCATGTGTTGTTCCCAACAGTCGGATCCCATCAACACTCAGCAGCCTGTCCCCAGGTTTGATTGTGCCCTCTCTGATGGGACATTAAAGGAATGATCTTTGTTAATATAAGAAAAATTGATTTGGAGATAATACCATTTTTATGCAAAGCAATTCTCTAGAACCCTCCCTGTCATCCATCCCTCGTGCCTTAACACTTAACATTTACTTTGACAGTGAGAATGTTCAGAGGGCGCAGTGGAAAGGAAATTGCTTTAATTGGAAAGTCAGTGACTGGAAAACAGCTTACCACATAGTGAAATAATCAAGTCACATTAAATTGCAACTAAGTATAGCGTCTGCTCCAACATATGTTTGCTTTCTGCCTTGTCCACACAACTCTTTTTTCATACATACACAAACATCTCTTCCTCCAATATTTTCTTAATAACAAACATGAGGTGCAAACACATGAGTGCAGAAACAGATTGCAAAACATGAATGTCCATTCATTTTCTTTTAAAATATCTCTTACTTGGATAATTCCATTTTTCTTTTCTTCCCACCCAAAAATAATTTGGCTCTAAATTATTATGTCTCCTAGGCATATCTCATAATCTATTCAGAATTATAATAGAAAATGAAGTACTAACACTGTCAGCTTAAGAATCATGGAGAAAAACAAGGATGATGGAGAGAAGAAAGCGATGGAACAAAAGAGAGGCTCTCTTGAAACATTTTCTTCTAAATTAACATTTCCAATGTCAAAAATGTCAACATAGGCTACAGAACATCAGTCTGCTTTACAGAAACTGCCCTTTGAGTTTCTTGAGTGTTTTAAGGACATGAGTGCCATTTGTGAAAATATAGTTTGTACACAGAAATAAAGTGATATAAATATATTTGTATTACATACAAATATGGCCAAAACATAAATCTGTATGCAGAAGTTGTCTAGGTAACGTTATGTGTGCACTCACATGCAGATATGTACAAATATCTTAACAGAATAATGCAACAACACTCAGACACAAGACAGTATTATTCTGAATTGCAAGAGAAAAAGATGGTAGTGTTAGAGTATAAAAAGCATAATTAAGAGCTACACCATTTGTCTGAAGGATGCAAAAAAATGTGCTCTGACCTACTGCAGGCATTTGTTCTAATAATTTTGGGTTAATTTTTGAAGCATTTAATGAGAAAGTCTGATGTGCAAGATTCTAAATTAAAGTTCATACACACCATGGCACGCTGAGCCTCTGTGGTTGCCCATTACTGTTCTCGTTGATATTATTATTATTACAACAATTAAAGGCTAAACCATGAATTTCAAAGGACTGTGTTTGAATACATCTATTTCACTCCAAATCTTAACTTCTGTCCCAAATAATTCACCTTTCTCCATTTCTCTTTCACATGTACTACAGAGAAAGATGAAGTGTACCTGTCAGCAGGCCCTCCAGGTCTAACGCATGTTATTACAACAGGACGAGATTTATTTCTGTCATCATGTGCTCCACCTAGAAAGGAAAAAGTGAGAGAACGTACACCTTCATGTTATGGTTTTTATGAAAGCTCATTTCCAAGAGGCAAACCTAAATCTTGCAGTATGAACCTTTACAGATGGGCTAAAAAGATCAAAAAATGGCCAAACTATTAATATCACCCTCCTCTGAATTTAAACTTAAATAAAATCAACTTACTCTATGTATAGATGAATCTTTAAAAAACATTTCTATGGAGTGATTCTTAATAAATATATATTTTTTTCTTAGAACTTTTACTCTGCAAATCTGACCTCAGTGTGAACACTTACTGTTCTGTTGTGTTTACAGCACAGAGAAAAAGAACACCCTTATTTTATGTATACTCAGAATGAGTGGCCGCTAGGGAATTTATGTATTAATTAAAAAAAGGTTTTCCCTGAAGAAACTGATAATGCATCATTGGGGTACATTATTTAACAGTTCCATATTTTCTTCTGTTCTCTTAAGTCAGTGATAATATTTTAGTTGCACAATTCAGACTATCATCATGATTAATCAGATTTCCTGCCTAATTTATATAAATACTACATGTAAATCTTTTTTAAGAAATATGACCTTTCTGCTGATTTCAGGTAGCAGAAGGTATGTAGCAGAATCTGGTCTTATGTGAAATGAAGTTTATCATGTTTTCTTCAAATAGTTTATTAATTAAGGTTCTTCCATAAACAAAAATTAGAGCAGTTCATAAAAGCAGTACATGAAGGTATGGAAAAGGTAATATGACTTTAAGAAACTTTAAGCCATAAATCCTTACGTATTTCTGAGTATCATAAAAAATTATCGCTTTTTTGCTTATTTAGATAATACAAAGGGTTCAAACTCAACAGTAACTCACCTCTTATTACAAATCCAAAAGTGTTCCCCTCTTTATGTAAAGTAACTTCCACAGTTCTAAAGATGAGACTGGATCCTTGTACAGCTAAAAGAAAAACAAATAAAACAAAAAGAATCCAAAACTTAATTATTAGTATTTTTCTAATTATACACGTAGACTTACACCTTTTACAATTTAAGATAGATATTGGGTCATTACATTCAAAAGACTGAATTACAAAACAGTCAGACGGAAGACCTGTAATTAAACACAACTCGTCCTCTTTTTGAGAGAATTTTGGACCAGATATTTTGCAAAGTGCCAATGGTCTGGGAAAAGAGACAGAGATGCATGTAACAGGTGAGGAATTTGAGTCTTAGTGTTTAAATTATGGCATAATTTTGCTTTTCTTGTAGTTACAGAAGAGCGCTAGAAAATACAGAAATACACAGTGAGAAAAAAATGGCAAATGAAATTCTTAGAGCTACCTATTAAGCTTCTTATTCAGCTATGAAAACATTTATTTTTATTGCACAAAGCAAAGACAATTGACATTTTGGGGGTGTATCTCTAATATTTCTAATCTCAGATTACTAAATTAAGATGTAAAACGTGTTTTGTATAATAAGGATTTTTCTTTTCTTTTTCAAAATGTAGCATGCTCCCTCATCACTGATAAGTGTAAGAATTCTTTGACTTCTAGTCTACTCAGTGTTTTCTCTGTAAGCGCTAGAGGAGTGGTGCACAGCTGGATTAGGGGGTGAGAAGCCTAATGCACAGACCAATGCATTGGGTGTGATAATCCACTTTGTAGAATTTGAAATCACTGCTGTTAAGAGACCGGCAGACAGTTTACTGTTAGATTTTACAGGAAAAACTTTGGCAGGGCCTGAGAATTCTTTTCTGAAGGGAGAAGGACAGTGGGCAAAATTACACACACTCACACTTCCCACCTTCCAGTCAAATACTGCAAACAGCACAACACACGAAGTTAAAAAAACCACCAAACCAACCCATCTCTATAAAATACATGCTCTGTGAGCAGCAGAACTAATGAAAACTTATGTTATTTAATGTTTTTGCCTGCAATAACCAGAGTTTCCCCGTCAGGATACCATGAAGGGAAAACGGAGACCACAGGCTACCCTGCATGTGCTGCCAGCCATGAAAGGTGCCAGAAGAGTGGTGCCCCTCAGCACTGTATGCCTCTCTCTCTGAGGACTCCCCTACTCAGGGACTTGCTCAAGTGTCTATTTCCAGGACATGTACTGTAATGTACTTTTTTTAAAGCTTTTCAATCCCAGTAAAAAAGTTACTGCAGGGACCCAGGAGAACCACCCAGTGAAATCACATAAATCTCATTTCCTTAAGAAAGTAGGTGAAATATGGCCCTCCCGAGCACTGCTCTGTGCTGCAGTAATTCCTGCTACAGCTTGAAGATCAGGACTGTGTTACTGAGTCCATGTGGTTGTTTCCTTTCAGCTAGAAACACTTCACTGACTGAAAAGGACCGAATTATGGGGAGGAGTAGACAACTCTTGCCTTCATTCCTATCAACAGAAAGCGGCCTCGCATGTAGCTCAAGATGAATCCACGCTTCTTGCTCTGTTTGCTGTGGCCTGTAACCTCCACTGAGGACAGACAAAACCTACAGTTCAACAGCAAGGATTGGCATGTAGCATCCTTCCACTTGGGCAACAGGCACTCAGGTGGCTGTCCTTCCACCCCAGCCTCAACCTGGTACTGGAAAGAAGTCCTTAACTTTTACCAACAGCAAAAGGCAGGTGTGAGACAGGTACTGGCTCGTGCTGAAACTGGCTGCTGTGACCATTTCCAGGCATGGAAAGAAGCACTAGGGAGAGGGAGATTACCAGTGCTAAACCAAATTTAATCCACCATTATTAAATGACTGACATTTCCCCATGCTGAAACCATGATAGTCCTTTCTCTGAGGAGGCAACCATGAGAACAACAGTAGAATTTCATTACGTATGGGGTCAGGAAAGAGGTGCCAGGACTTCACCACATGACTTATCAGAAACCTTCTGTGTGTAACAAAAGCATTGTGTCTAGCTTGTTCACTAGAAGTTAATGGAAACAACTAGATTGCTAATTATCTCCATTATCTACGCTTGTATGAAGACACCAGAAATTCCAAGGACTTAAAAAAAAGTTATAATTTCTACTGTAATTTGTCTTGTCTACTGTTTCAGTGGACAAGAGTGGCACATATGCTAAAAGGGGATGAAACAAAAGAAAGTCCACTTGAATAAATGCAAACCAATTAATGCTGGTAAAACAAATACATCTGCAGCAAACTCAGAACTCCGCTAACTTCATTAACTCAGATTCTGTGTTTTAGAACATGAAGTTCTGTTACCACAAGCAAACACTAAATAGAGAACATTCAAAACATATTAAGATGGTTGTCAGGAGGTCCTAAACCCCACCAAATATGTAATTAGACTAACCCTCCAGCTGCTAGAAAGTTGTGGGGAGTTCATCATCTTCTGAATACTGAAGAGAGTGATGGATTTTTTCGCTTCTATTACAAGGAAACTCTTTATTTAAGGGGGCATGAACTTCCTAGTTGGCTCCAGATTTTTCTGGCCAAACACCAGCAAACCGCATCTTCTCCCCTGCAGTGAGCAGCATGAAGGAGCACACACCCTTTTAAAGGTGTGACTGGTGCAGCTCCTTGGTGCCAGGAAGCCACCTGACACTCACTCCTTCACTTTAGGTCCCAGGTTTCCAACTCTCTGTTTCTCTAGCTTTCACTTCATTCCTGATAGACTTGATTCCCACTGATTTGCTCCTATAGACACACTGTTATAGACATAAGCACATAAGAAAGAGCAAAGGAGAGGCAAGGAAAACATTCAGTAGCATTCTGTGACTTTAGCGTCAGCATAAATTTATATTTTGAAGAAAATCCTGCTCAGTGAAAGCTCTTGTTTCCGTCACACAATTCTTGCAAGTTTATGTATCCTCATGGCCTACCCCTCTGGGTCTTCTGCTCTAGAAATGAAATGTTGCCTGAAAGTGACATCAGAAAAGACTGAAAAGTCCCAAAGGATGTTGTTTATCCAGGAGAGAGGAAGGGTGCTGCAAGTGAAGAGACAGAAGGAAAAGGCAGAAGTAGAACTAGCAGATATTCACTAGTCTCATGTTAGAAGATCTTACTGTAACAAGAAGGATTTTCTTGCCACAAAATCTACCCAAACTGATTTCCAGTATTTAAAATTGCAAACAAGCAAACAAAAAAAATAAAATAGTGGAGATTGACAACTCTGCTCTGTCAATGGTGGGATTCATGCTTTTAAAACATCTGAAAGCATCCCCCTGTACTGCCATTTCTTTTCTACTGCTTCAACACACTGCGATAAGCCACAGAAAAAAATAAAAATAGAACATAAAAACCCAATCATTGCCAAAATGGCTGTCATCAACCATGCCCATCTCACTGCTGACAACATCTGCTATTCTGCATAGGTTTCAGTTTGCTCTGTGATTACTTACAGACTGGAGGCAGCTCATACTCCACTTCTAATACAACCCTTTCACCAACGTTCTTGAGCAGGCTGATGATCTCATCGTGGCGAAATTTGGTCAGATTGATTCCATTCACAGATTTGATGTAGTCACCTACATCCAGCTGGTCACTCCTAGGGAAAAGTACATATTCCTTTTGTTAAAGACAGATCTTCTGGACCAAACTAAATCCTTTAAAAGTACTGTTTAGTGACGGTAAGAAATATTTTTTCCATTAATCTAGATTAAAATAAGTTGAACTTTCTAACAGAAAGTGGTATTTTCAGATCATAATCTAATCTATCTTGTTAAATACTAAAAGAAGAACATTGTTGCATTATTAATTTCCGATGTACAGAACCAGCTACACAATAAAGGAGTTGGATGATGGGACTGGTTTGGACACAGGATCTGGGAAGTCATCTTCTTCATGTCCCTATCTTTCTCTCTCTCTCTTAGGAAAGTGTCCAAAACAGTGGTTGCCTTTGCAGTTAACATCACAGCTACAGGACACAGGCCACAGCCCAAAAGCATATGTTCTGCTTGGTTACTTGGAGTGCTTCAGCTCAACCTTTATATTTTGACTTGTCTCACTCATGAATAACAGCTTTTTCTTTCCACTGTAGTAGTAACCAAGGTAGCTATGAATTTAGAGTCTTTTTATCTTAAAACCAGCTGAAAACCAGCTAAAAAAAATAAATAAATTACGGTAGAACTACCCTTAGTTTTTCCATTTTATTTTTCCTCCGCAGTACATTATGCTACTTCTCTCAAATTTTTGTTCAAGGACAAAAAACCAGAGAAATAAAACATATATAATTTAGAATAAATGTCATTAGTCTTATGATGACTTCCAAATATCTCATTGGTATTTCTAGTTTTTATCAAAGTAGCCTTGAGCAAAGAAGAGGACCAGCTGTTGCCATTTCCCTATGAGGTTCTCCAGTGTGATGGGCTGCCATTATAGATACATCCAGTCACATATTTTTTAGTGACCTTTCTGATGTGGCACATATTTTTGAAGCAATCACATCTTATAATGCATTTTGTGGCTTGAGATGTGGTTACCTAGCAGCGATTCCTCCTTGGCGAAGGTTAGATACTCTTGGTTTCCCATCCTTGTCAATACCCCCCGATACTGTAAGCCCTAGGGTGGTGCCTTCTTTTTTCATTAATTCAACTATTGTTGAGCCCTTGAATTCCTCTGTTGAAAGAAAATTATTGACGTTATTAAGATTTAAGTAATAGCACAGATGTTGCCTTTCTAATATGTCATCTACTTCCCTAGAAAATCATTCTGTGTTAATAAGAACTAACATGTACATCTGGAGATTCTTTATGTTACAATTCACAAGTACTGTGCGTAAAGGTCTGCATACAGATAAATCTTGAGACATATGATCTGTAAAAGGTTATTAAAAATCATACCAATATGTTGGTATCCTATATAGAGCCAATAAATGCAAAGGCTGGCAATGCTTATAACTACGGTACTTGTTTCGCATTTTAAGAAAGCTATCTTTTCTCATTTTCTGCTCTCTCCCTCTGACCTCTGTGTTTTATAAAGTACTTCAACTGAATAAACAGAAGGGTAAAAGATGCAAAGATATAACAAAACTATAATTTTAGATTCAGACTCATTTTGAGGCCACTAGTAGGTGTCAGTGTTAATAAAAGCAATTGAACATAGCAAGAATCCAGACAGAAATATATCAGATCTTAACAGTTTTATTCCTTATTCTTACACATATATAGATCCACTGTAACTCTCTGCAATCTCTGCAGAACAGGTATAAAGTAGGTGAAGGGCTTTCATAGTTGTAAGTATATATAAAATTTCCATCACATGCTGTCTGAGACACCCTCTTCTGCAGTTTCTCCATTTAGCATAATTGGAAAATGATAAGTTAATCCCACAGACATCAACAAATGCAGGTCACCTGCAATAAAAAGCCTTAAACTTTCAAAAAGAGATGCCTTTATTGTACATGGATGGATAAGATAATCTACATATGCACAGTTCCAGCAGGACTGCAACTGTTTGGAAAGCCACGAGGCAATCGTACCTCATATCCACTGTTTTCAGTCAGAGGAGACCCATTAAAACCACCAGCTGCTCAGGTATTCTGGAAAAATGCACAAAATCCTAAAGATCCATTAAAATTCTAGAAGGATCATTCATCTTTTCAGTTCAACATGCAGCTTTCAGGTGAATTGGTCAGTTACAAATATCATATATGCACTGTAAATAAACAGTATAACTGCACCGCACTAGAAGTTTGCTGTGCTGGCATAAGATTTAAAGACTAAAATTCACCCAAAAAACAAGTGAGTTCCTTGTATATATTCAAATGTTCTTCAGTAAGATCTAGAAGTAGCACTATACAAACACCAGCAAGGCTCTTCCAAGATCTTTTCACATGACTGACAAGATGACCTAATACATTTTCACCTTTATGGAAGAATGGCTGCTCAGAACAAGAATTGCCAAACCTACCACCATCGCCTCTGTATTTGAGGAAATGGTGGCAGACAGACGAAAGCATTCAGAAGAGCCTCCAGTCCTGGTGGACAGTCCTGTAATCCTTGGTAGTACTTTTAATGGGGTTAACTACTTAATCTTTTTCCAATGTAGAATCATTCCATGCAATGTTCCCGCTCCTTTCCAGGTGGCTGTCAGGCCATTTCCATTCTAGCTGATGATGATCTCGCTTCAGTTATTCACATTTTTATCATTATACAGCATGATTTAAGTGCTTGGGCAAGAATTCTTCTATGCTTATAAAGCTTCTATTAAGACAAAATTCTGCAGTGTATTCAGTCAGCAGCATGGGTTGTCAGAAGCAGTCAGCAGCATAGTTACCCGGTGCATTCTTCAACTTGGCTGACACCAAACCACCATTTGGGTACCATTTGGAAGCTGTTGAGATTCCACAATGTTTACTCACATCTGGCCTTTTTAACAGT
The DNA here is from genome assembly GCF_009829145.1 of Chiroxiphia lanceolata. Classification (NCBI taxonomy): domain Eukaryota; kingdom Metazoa; phylum Chordata; class Aves; order Passeriformes; family Pipridae; genus Chiroxiphia; species Chiroxiphia lanceolata. The sequence goes on from NC_045641.1 coordinate 34,854,859, forward strand.
TCAGAAAGAACACATGTGATTACCTGCATCTGAACATGCAGACATGTTACATAGCTGTAGAGAGGCCAAAATGCTGCTTTCAGTTTTATAAAAACCTGTAAGTATTCATAAGGATCACAAGAGTTAGACATGGTACTTACTGAAACCAAAATTACTGTATATTTGTACCCATGATGCAACCTGACGAGCTTTGCTACTGAGTGACACATGTTTATTCAGGGTTTACTCAATTGTGAGATCTGGAGCCAAAAGGAGAATTCTCCTCTCACTCCATCTCCCAGACGGAATCCTTCCCTTGTACTTCTCAGTAGTGCAATCTGGTTCTCAGGAACCATCTAAGATTTTATTTTTTTTAATGAATATTTTGCCAGAATGTGTATATGGAACATCAACAATGCATTGCACATGCCTAATCTTTTGCCACAGCACAATACTGTCATGTGTTTTGATCTTTTATATAGGTTCTGAGTTTTCAATCCAATTCTGGGAAATACTCTGCTGCCTGAAGCGACATGTGGAACAGATGATCCATGCAGTATTTTAAGCTGGCTAACAGTTTTACAATTCTCTTCAACTACTGACATGGAAAGTGATGACCAGGCTCCTTCCTGCTCACCATTCTGACAAATTTCTGTATACCTCTGCCAACAGAACAGCGACTTCTAGACACTTTTCCTTGGTAGGCAGAAAGGAAAGATGCACCAACACTGCAAGGGAGGTGTGGTGTGAAAGGTTCATTGCTAACTGACAGATAAGGTCATCTAGGCATGCACAGTAGTTTCATTAGGTTTGTTGCTCTGAAGGATTTTGTAGCTTTTGTTGTACATAATCATATCAGGAAGAAATCAAACTACCTAAGCTGGTTTTGCTTATAAGAGACTGTTATGCCTGGAAGGGCTCTGAACCAGGTCCATTTGATACCCCTCTCTCTCTGGTTTTCATCTTTGCTTTCTTAAATCGCACATGATTACTGTTCTTATAATACTATATATTACATGTTTACTCATCTGCATTGCTCTGGCATTATTATTACAGACTAATCCCACTGGAGTATTACTCAAATGCCCAATATCAGAACAATCCTGGGACTTCATTACCAATCCAACACGCAACTGCATCAAGGTCAGTCTCTATTCTCTAGTTAAGACAATCCTATGTTACTCTTTGTGGGTTAAAAATCAAACTACTTCATGTATCACCTCACTCACAATTCATTACTTATGCCAACCAGCAAACTCCTAATTAGTTAGAAGACTCTAGAGTGTGTTCTTTCTACATGTACTCCCACATTGCTAATAATATTAGCATAGCTAGCATTAGAAAGGAAAGCAAAGAAGTTATTTCCAGATTTCTTATAATTTACAAGCTCACACTGGGACCTGCCTTCCCTTGGCTTGGGGAGGGTTTCAGGACCGCCCCAGCTGCTTCTTGCAGCTTCAGGGGCAATCCCAGACTGTCTATGCTGCACCAGTCACCCTACAGCTTTCCTGGCATCCACCCACCTTCAGCATGGGGTTCAGGAATCCCACTGAATACTGGAGATGGCTTGGCAAGGGGAGTGCAAAGATGCATGCTTGTACACACACACACATACTTGCACACACAGGTAGGCATAAGATGAAAAAGAAAGGTTCTGCTCTAAAGAGCTTCCTTTAAATCTCCAGTTCTGAAAGGTGAGGTACACGCTGCAACTGAATTCTAAAGAAAACATTACACTGCTGCTGTTTTCTAAATTCTTGGTCTAGATGCTTCTCTTAGGCTTGCTGTTGCAATATCATAACTGCATGTGCCTGACTTGCAGCCAGGTCAGCTAGTGTAGTAATACTATGACCTGCCCTGCAATCTGGCAGACTACAGGGATAGTCAACGTAGCACAAGAAAGCTTTAAAGATAAGCAGATGCTCAAATTCAAGCCTGGGTAAAACTTATTGTGAGAAGATGAATACATGAAACAACTTGCAGGTAAGTAAAATCCAAGAAACACCATGACTGATTTTTCTTCAAGAATAATAGTATAATAATAAAGCTTCTAGTATTTCACACATCAGCAGACTTTTTGTCATTTTCTACTTTTTGATGTACATAAATAATATCTTTTAATGAATAAAAAGCATGGAAAATTAATTCTAATGAGATTTATGAACCTGGAATATATTCACTTCTTCAAAAAGAAAATTAAATACTAGATGACAGAAGAAATTTTTTCACAGACAAATATTTGAAAGCTGAGAGAACTCTTAATCCAAAGTTTTATCATTTATTTTCTACATTACTACAATTTTATTTCTGAATTTATATATTAAAGTAAAACTGAAAAATACTTGCCTTCCTTCCAGATACTGAGTCCCTTCTGTGAAAATTTCATTTTAAAATCCAAGAAAATGCCTAAAATCTACACAGTCAGGTCAAGTCCTTACTTCTATCCTCCACCTAGTGAATTAAGACTGTTCAGTGCAGCTGGAACAGGGCATAAATGAAACTTAACCTAAAAGTAAAAAAATACTTGCTGTAATCGATATTTTCCTACCAAACCCATACTTAATCAATAAATAAGTAATTGGTAAGTCCCTTGAAAATATAGTCAATGCTCTCCTTGAATGAATTTTCCCCTGTATGTCAGCAGAAATTCTGCAGCGAAAACATTTTGCTTTTCATCCTAGTAGGCATCTCATGGCTTAATAAAAAAATCACATAAAGTCAATTCCTAAGAAAGAGATAGCAGTTTGTTATACTGGAGACATCACACCTACTCCATGCTTCAAGTCCTGGGGGTTGCATATTTCTCTTAGTATGACAAGACGGATGTCAAGAGATGATGAATGCACCACTCCTTGTTGCCCTTTTCCTGACTGGCTGTCGCTAACTTCTAAACCACCTAAATTTCTATTAAAAACAGGCACCCCCCCCGCCCCCATAGGTGAAGAGAGTCTGAAAACATGGAGCTGATCGCAGCCTATGCTGGGCTGTATTCTCCAGGCTGTGGAGGGACAATCCCCAAGCCAGTCCTAGTTTGGAACCCAGCAATCCACAGACAAACGAGTCTGAAGAGCAGCAGAGCACATCTAAAAGGCACGATATACTGCATTTACCAATGGGACCGTAAATTTAAAACACTGTCAATGCAGGTTGTCTTGGGTTGGCAGACAGGTTAACCTGTATAAATGTACAGGTGAAATGCTGTACCATCTTCAGTGAAAGTAGAGGAGGTTGGTAAGGCTCAGACACTTGCGGAAAACTGCCTCAAATAGACTCGGTTTATACCAACAGCTGTTCTGATTGTGTACAGGGCATGAGATGATCCTTTTTTTCTTTTTTTTTTTTTTTTCCCCTATAAGCTTTAAGAGTATCTACAAGATGACTTTGCTACTGCAGAAATATTATCTGAAAAACAAATATCTTCCACTAGTGCTTATAAACTGGAAAAAATCTGCTGCCTGGCCTAGGTATGACACAGAAAAGCAAATAATGATATTTTATGATCCATCACAGGCTGTGATATACAGGACATGATCACATAACTCACTGAAAACACCAGGCCCGCAGGACAAAGAAGCACAGTTCACACCTGGGTTCGTTGGTTTCCTTCCTAAGAAGAGCTTAGCTCTTGTGCTATTTGGTTTTGGGTACATTTTTCATATTCAAAGGCACAGAAATGGATACCTTGGAAGACAAGTCTCTCTAAATCCAAACCGAGGCATTCAACAGGGGTGGTCTTCAATTTAACATCAAACATGAGCATTATATTTGAAATTCTGTTTCCAACTAAAAGATCAGAAATTAATATAAATATCAGAAACCTGAAATCAAATAACCACCAACTGAAAGCCAGTTGCAGACAAAAAAAGTCTCTTCATTCTTAATGACAAGAACCTCACCAATTTCTTAGCAGAAGAATATTGGAAAAAATACCTGATATATGACACAGTTATCAAAGCACACTATACTAACTCCAGTAATTATATTTCAGGAGTGAAACAGTGACTGGAGTTAAACCATAATTACCTTCTCAGGGCTTAACATTTCCATCCCACAGCCTACAGTGCAGTCCCAGTGCTTCTCCAGCAGCAGCACAGCCATGCTACCAATGGCACATATTCAAGATACAACATTCTGCTAGTGTCTGAATCCACTGCTCGCAGACAGGAATAACAGTAAACATTTGCCAGAAAATGAAAAAATAGATGGCATGGAATAATATGGCATGGTGTAAAATCAGTTTTCACACAGAAGCAGCTTCACACAGAAAAGATAAGAATGATCTCTGTACAGCCAACTTACAAGGGATAGCTTCATAGGAGGATGCAAAAAAACATTGCTTTGAACTTAGAGGGAAAAGTGGTCCATGGCAGCAGCTGTGTAAGAAACAGAGAGGTTTCTCCTGGCTAACTGTGGCAGATATGCAGACTAAAGAAGGAGTTGGATAGCCGCTTGTCTAGACGTTTTTCCAAACCAAACAAGTGCTGGTGAGGGAACAACACCTTTTTGGTCTTCTGGATATCCTGCTTGCAGAAATTCCATAATGAGAGACAGTTTTTGAGCATGGGGGTTTTTTTGTTTTGTTTTGTTTGCTTTTATTTGCAACTGAGTTGCACAATAATGCCAGAAAACAAACCGAGAATACATATTGATACTCAAAATCCTCCCACACATTCCAAGTACTAGCAGCCTAAAATTATTCATGCCATTACTTTGACACTCAAAGAGATCAAATTAACATAGAGATGATGGCATCTGATTCTTCTAAGTGGGGATATTAGGAATTGTTGCCAGTCAACACTTCCGAATTCTTTTCTCTGTACTTTGTTTTTTTCCCCTACATCAAGGACTGGAAGTGTCAGGCTAAACATAGTCATAACAGTAACAAGTCCTTCCCTCTCCATATTTTCTTGAGATAGCTGGTGACAGGGCTTATGGAGGAACAAAATGAATACAACTACTAAGGAAATACATGAAAACCGATTTTTTTTCATTCCACCTAGTTTTGGACTGTGTGGGAGAGCCTAATGGTGGGGAAGGCCAAAATCACAGCCACTAAGAAAATGTTTATAACTTCCATGCCATCTGGAGGTATTTTTAGTTTTAAGGTATATTTCTGCCTTTTTTTGCTCTTTTGCTTCCTGTTTTCTAAATTTATCTAGATGTCCATAAAGGTGGAATGTAATACACTGCATAACATCTGTGTAGGAGAAAATTGAAAACATATAAGTTTAACAATCCTTTATTAGAGCTTAAGAATCCAATTACAAACTTAGACTCTTGTAAATATATTGAAGAACAATAAAAAAACTTTAACTAAAATGGATTTAGAAAGTAAGATACATTTTAAGTGTCAAAACCCACAGAATTACTATTAATAATCCCTGAGCAAAGAAATTCAATTAGAGGTAAAAATTATTTTAAAGATTATAAATTATTAAAACATCTGGCTTCAGTAAATATGAATACTTTAATATATTACTGCAAGAAGATGCAATTTAGTGCAATCATAAAAAACCCTCTTTTTTCTTGCATTATTACGTAGAAAAAAAGATACTTTTATCCCTGACATGTCACCTTGCAGTAGGGTTGGAAGAAAGATGCAATACGAACTGCAAACTTGCTCAATGATGTGCTAGTCAAAGCACATTTATTCCTTGAACTAGCTGGGAACTTCTAGTGTTTTCATTGATGGCTTTCTTTAGGAGAGTATGTATACCATCCACTGATCACTACCTGCATGCTCGAAGATTTGCAAAAATCAATTTCCTTATCTTCCAATGAGGACCTGCTTCACCTTGAGGAGTTTCCTAGGTTTCAGAAAGTTCAAGCATTTTTCTGCTTCCACATTATCTGTGGTAGCAATCAAATTCCTCAACATTTGCGAGGTCCAGAGCAGTTTACTAACTGACAAGGCGGAACTTTCTGAAGCAAGGACATTGGAGGGTAAAAACACAGGGATAGCCTCAACCTTCACCTCTTCAACAGACATTACACAGCTTTCCAGAGCTCAAACCTCTTTGCTTACAAATTGTGGCATTTTTGGCTGGGGTGGGGACTGGGTATTAGAAAGTACTTTTGAGCTGAGGCCTATGCCCATAGTTACCCCAATTTGTCTCTCCCACGTGAAACAAGTATTTCCTATTGAGAATTTTGCTTCATGCTATAAGCAAGGAAGTCTTGAACTCAAGAATGGCTTGCGCATCAGCAATGCTACTCTGAACACCTCTGCATGTCTCTGTTAACACTACTGATGAAGAAAGGACAGAGCTCCATGACATTAGTCTTTTCTATATTTCTGTCTGAATGGGATAAAGGCTTCATTAACCCTCATCCCTTGCTAGCAGAAATCCTGCTGTGCAGAACAGCACAGAGCTTTGACACTGATTTTGATTTATAAAACTTTTCCCCATCATTCTGATTAATTCACCGCCAACTTCTTCTCTGTTTCCTTTATCGAGAAATTAACACCAAGAGAACTCTTGCTAATTTGTGTTGCTTTGTACTGATGTGTCACCACTCACAAAAGCACAACCTGACTGTTCCAGTTTTTCTCCTTTCTACAGTTACCAGAATGGATCAGATGGGATTGATTACAGGATTGATTGCATTTGTGAATCTCAAGGCAGGAAGGAATCACCGAGAACAATTCTCTCCCTGATCTCCTGAGTGACACAAGCAAAGAAACATGATTTAGTGGTGTCTCTGGCTAAAGATTACCTTTTAGAAAGATATCCAATGTGGCTTTGCAAATGTCATGTGATGGAAAATCTGCATGTGAGATAATGTCTATCTGAACTGGGAGTAGAGAAGCCTTCAAGACCAAGATCTCAATATAGTACCACCATTACATTCAGGATGTCCCTGTAGATACAGAACAGTAACCTCTGATCAAATCACCTCTTAATCTTCTTTCCATTTTAGATTAAGAATTGTATGTACAGCTTAGGTTTTGCTATTTAAGACATGTTTTGCAGCTCCTTCCAATGTTTTAACATCCTCTGGCTACCAGGTAAATTTCAGCAATAGTGCCCATAAATCCCTTTTCTCCATTTGAGCTGTCAATTATTTTGCTAAACATACTTTGCATTGCCTGTCATGATCTACAGCTGCTATATAATTTAACATTTTAGTTAATACAAGACATCACAATTCCTTTTTAGGACATGGAGTTACGATCACTATTATCATGACAAAACTGAAGCAGTAAGGATCAGAAAAGGATAAAGTAACGTTGTCACTGCTTTTTACATAAAGTATTGTTCATGTATTCAAATAATGGATAGCGAATGTTAAAATATTTGAACTTTGGAGGAATGGGCCAGTAGAACTTTTCCTAGTACTTGGATTAAGGAACAGATATTTAAGTTTTTAGGGGTCATATACCTCTGTGTAGAACATACAAAGTTGAATGATACACACACCGTATCTTTCTACTTGGTAGTACTGAGGGAGATTCAGCATAACAAAAGGGTTTATCAAAGGCTCTGTGTAGAAGATTAGACAATCCTTGGAAGAATAAGATATGCATGAAAAAATGAGAAAAATGGAAAATGTGAGTGAATGCTTCCCACAGATTTTACCTTTTCTCCATTGTGCTCAGTGATCACTGATACCATTATGGTTTACTTACTCTCTACATTTATGGAAAACCACAATGCAGAAATGCTGACTTCTGGAAGATGGTACTTCAAAATCAGACTGAAAGAATACATAGCTAGGAATGTTTTAAAAAGTGATCTATCAATGATTCATTCTTTTTGTATCCTTCAATCTGATACAAAACTAAAGCTACAAAGATGGCTTTGGGGGGTGTTTAATATGCAACACTGGCCAAGAAATAGGATGCAGTGATTTTTTATCAGGTGTTTATAGTAGGGAAAAAATACCTGGGAAAAAACGATCATTAATTTACTCATTCAAGATGAAGAAAAAATATAGTTAAAGCCAATGGAAAAGCAGGGTTAGAGAACTACAAAATAAGCTACTGGCTTACATTAAAGTTTACCAAATCACAGAAACAGTGATGACTTTAGCTGTCAATAAGCATTTAAAATCCACAAAAATTTACTATTCCCGTGAAATAAGTTTGCCAACAGGGGAAAAAAAAGGGGGGGAAAAAGGGGGGAAAAAAGAAAAGGAATAATTTAGGCATTTCTTGGCTGCTAACCTGTGCTCTCTAACTTTCTAATAAATCTCTGTACTTATTCCCTGAAGTTTAATGTATGCATAATGAACTAATGGCGAAGAGAAATGAAGACAGATGCCTTCTTTTGCACGGACTAGTTTATTAGATAGTCAAACTTGCAGAACAGATCACTGCAGTAAAACAGTAAAATGCACAGCTGCAAGAATGTACCTATGTGATTTTTTTTATCATCTAAATTGCCAGTATATCCCATTGGATTAGCACAAAAACTGGGACGGCACCATATTAGCACCTAGTATTAGCCTGTGGGACAACAGGAATATTTTTCATCTTCAGGTCACTTGAAGAAGCTGTTTGCAGATCTTGGCAAAAATCTGAATTTGATATCAGCTTGAGAGGTTTATTCTATCCCAGAGCAGCCTCATTATTATATATCACAGGGAAAAAAAGCTTTCCTCTGTCAAACTCCAAAATATGATGCATGTTTCACAGGAAAGTTTTTTGTCTTTTCTTTCAATGTTTCCCCTTATCCTCCATAAACTTCAAGTGAAAAGGAACAAAGACTAGATCCACCTGTTTCTCCAAAATACTAAGACATGCTAATGGTATATTCTGGTTCACCTCTATTTCAAAGACACATCTTGTCCGTTGTGCCTATTACAAGGTCCTTCTCTTCTTTCCATGACCAAGAGACTAAGACAGACAGGCAAATGTTTCTGTGAATTGAAGAAATAGCTAAAATCTTCAAATAGACTGAAACAGATAAAGATTCAGCTAAACAGTACTAACTGGAAGCTTTGATGACATGTTTCAATCACAAGGCAGATTCTCAACAAGGATGCAAACAGGGTAAACTAACACAAATTAAAGTATGGCCGTTGAAAATACATATTTTAAAGTAAGACTGTCTGTGAAAAAGAGCTGTCATTTAATGAAGGCTGTTCTTAAACAAAACGAAACTGAAGCTTGTGAGCATTTCCTCAGGTTGCTGACTCCATGCAAATAACTCACAAGATGTGACTGTCCCTGTTTCTTTCTCCTCTGCTGCTAAAAGATATACTGCCACTATTTTAAAAGGAAATATTTAAATTTTAAAATATTGAAATATTGAAAAATTTCAAAATATTTACATTTTAAGCTTACAAAAATCACTTAAGGAATCTAACAGACCTCTCTCAGTAGAGAGGCCTCAGTGCAGAGATTTCTGTTATCGACTGTAAAATTTGCTAACCAGAACTGAAGGAAAAACTATGGAAAAACTGTGTTTTCACATTTCATATGGTTCCAGTTTGGTATAAAACTTCGGCGAGTTATACAAACAACTGCATTCTGAAACATTTTTCCTCTCCAGGTAAACCAATATGTGGGTGTTTTCAAAACGAAACAAACTTCCGCTCCCTGTGGCCCATATCTTTTTGCTTTGCTGCTGCTGCCTATACCCATTTGCTACCAGCTGTATGCTGTGCTGTGGGCCCAAAAGCCTGGCAAGGCTGGGGTCCCCACAGCAGAGTAATCCATGTGTGGTTCACTTATGCTTCATCACTGGATTTATTAACTACACCAGGTTTAATAAATCAATGTTTTTCAGCTGACGTCTGCACCACTGGGAAATTTCTATCTGGATCAGACACCAGGCATCTGCAATTGTCATTCATTTCACTTGAGAAGACTGATGGCCAAATCTTTTTCTTTGTATTACTATGCAGTTAAATTGCTTTGAAAAATTGTTATAGGTTTACTCACTTGCCTGTCCCAAGTACGGCATCAGCTGCACCAACTTGAACTAGCTGGATCCCTTAACTCCCATTTTCAGACACTTTAATGCAAAAAAAGCACCATGATCTAGATTTTAGATATATAAAAAGCTCATCCCACCTTTTGTTTTTCTGTGTCAGATGAACATTTTGACAGAAAAAACAAACCATCTCATTTGCTTCCCTTTAAACCATTAATTCCTGGGAAATAAACTGAGCAGAGATCTAATTACAGTCTCGAATTTTGCAGCTGTAACTTCCAAAATCTTCGAGGATGTCACTCCAGTCCTCAAAGTGTATCAGATACTCAGATTTAATGGCTTGGTTTTTATCTAATTTACAGTCTGTTCTATAGCTTAGCATACATATAAAAGATACCATATGCCAACCATGCAGACATGTTTAGCATTTCTGTCATTTTTGTAACACCACTTACTTACCCTAGCATTGTTAATGGGAAGGTATCATACCAGTTTGAATGTACCTTACACAGCCAAGATTTACACCTATAAAGAATATCTGGCATGAGAGGATCTGTTTTTACTTGTAAGTATGCAACAAACAGTTCCTTAAAATGGCCAGAAAGATTAGCATAATGTCTAGGCAAAATGTAGGATTTCCTACAGAGAGCAAGAGATGTTGCTGACAGTATTTAATACAGCACAGAACTGTTTATCTAAACTGGAGAATTCAGAAGAAATACTAATGATAAATGTTTCTAGATATGGTCTACTTTAATTGCTCAAATATAGCTTATTCTGAATGTCACCTCGTCCATGATTTTTTTTGACTGAAAATAGATGGGAAAGGTGATTTCTGCCTAAACAAAACTATCCAATAAACACATTTGCCATAATTTTTTCTCAGCATTTGTAAAACAAGGTCAACTATTGTATCCTCTGCATAAATGTCTTCCATTTTCCACCTCCAAAAACCTTTTCTACTTAGGGTAGATCGACATTTAAAAAAAGTCTCCAGTGTTACTATATAACTGTGGATATGATGTCAAACCCTCTCAGCAGAGATGAAGTCATAATGGGTGAAAAAAGAAGCCGAAAAATTTTAGACCAGTTTGTCAAGCAGAAGAGTGACAGCACTTAACGTGCTGTCACTTTACCTACCCTGAAACTTTGCTCATTCAGAAATACTGCAAAATTCATACTTCTGACAAACCCAGCTTCACCAGCAATATTTCCACAAAACACCTAGTTTATGTATTTTACAAAATGCCTGTAATAAGAGTATTTGCTCTGGATTTTCTTTCCCTTCTTGGTTTAACAAAGTCTGCAGCAAGTGACCTTCAGGCAGGTCAGACAGGTCTGCACATTCATCATGCTTTCCTCAGCAAAGACCCAGAGCTTATGATGGAGAGAGAGATACCAGCCTAATGTTAGCTGCTGTCATCTCATAAGAGTATTTGGTATGGGTTTGAGTTTATAATGCTTATTTTTAAGCCACACATGCATTAAAATATAAGATGACCCCCTGGCATCTTGAGAAACCTATGTTTTGACTACTGGTCAACGATATTTTTATAGGGTAATGGATATATTAAAATGTGCAGTGGATCAGCATAAAAAATTCTCTAATCTCTACTCCAACTTTGTACATAGAGAAAACTGGGACTATAAAATGTATTCATTGCTTGTCCAAAATGCTCTAAGACTCCCAATAGCCTTAACTCAGTCTATGAAAAGCATGTCTTACTATACATTATAATCCTGTCCAACTATCATCCTAGTTGGCTAGCACATATGCTAGACTGAGTTAAACAGCTTTACTACTATTTTCTGTGGTGTGGCATTAAGTAAGTCAAGCTCCATGACTGTACATATGTTCCCACCCACTATATGATCTCTATTGCACCATTATTTTTTGTTAGGGGCTAAGGAAAAAGCTCTTGGCTTTTAATGGTCTCATTAGAGTTAGGTATCATCCTCATCATAAAATTGCAGAAGTTCCTTACTAGGCATCTCTTTTTGTAGCTACAAGTTTGTAATGACTTCCAAATACACTTGCTAAACTTTCAATTCCAGGACTAAATCTGAAATCTTTTTGGAAAAGCACTTTTTTTTTACTCCCATGTGAATATGTTCCACATAAGTTATGTAGAAATTATTAATCGTACTGAAGCATTTTCATTCTTTATAGATTTGGTCCATTTTGTTGCAGTCCTGGTATAATGGCAGGATTTCCCTATATGACCTTTATCAGGTTTTACTTCTCACTTTCACTTACAGAAGCAATATTTTGGGGATCAATAGTCACATTGTATTACTAGGTACGATCACTCATCATTTGTCAGTGATATCTAAAATTCAGCTGCAGCATGTGTCTCATTTTTCTATGACAGTGGGTCTTAACTACCTCATAGGTCAATGTTCATTTTCTGTATCATTTATTCAACAAGTATTCAGGGTCACAATGTCATCTAATACGGGAAGAAGGTCTCGGCAGGATCTTGTCTCACAGTTAACTATTAAGTTGGGCTCATTTTGCTTCATTGATAAAATCCATTAGCACTGAAGATTGGCACTTGTTCCTGCCTGGATTGACATTCAGAGTGTCCTTCTACCAATGTCTTCTGTGAATAAGAGCAATGAAATTCCCTGATTTTGGCTTTGTTGCTATTTTCCCCAATATTTCCTGTTTTGCTTTCTGTACTCTTTTCAGTTTGTTAATAAATGAGACTTCACTTATTAGAAGGATCCTTCTTTATGTTTATGTGTTTATTCGCACAACATTAGCAGATTCCCCAAATCAAGCAGACATTAAGTGAGAATGATATCTGCAATTTAGACAAGGACCATAAATCAAAAAGGTGAGTACCTCCATTCTACTAGCCTGTATATCACCTACGAAGTTAAAAAAGTCCCTCACTCTATTGCTGTAAAAGATATGAATGGATGAATGCAACTATATATTATAAACCACAACAGGTGCCCAGTAAATTAATTATGAAATTAATGTTGCCAGAAAATTATTTGGGAACCCTCCCTGGTGATCAAAACTCTCATTGGCCAGAAGAATTAATGCAAACTATGAAGATATAAACAGGAGAGTTTAACACAGCAGTACTTAGTCCACCTTTGTGTTTAGTGAAGTACTGACTGTCACTCAGATGCTTTATCTCCTTCTTGTGACATGGTTCACCAAGATATTAATAACAAAACACAGAACAGGAGAGTCACAAAAGAATTTTCAGAATAGTTAAAGAAAAATGCCTGGGAGCAAAGACCCCAGAAGCACAATCTGATTACTTTAACAAAGGGAAGATGAAATGGTGATTTCATAAAGAAGTGACTATAAAGAATGAAGTGAATTTTGATGAAAAACAACTCTTCATTACAAATGAAGTGAAGCTGAAGCTACACATACTCAAGCCAGAAATAAAAGCAGTGAGGCTACTTAATCACAAAAGGCTGTGATGAGTTTTGTATCACTAGCAACCATAAATAGATTGACTGTCCCTCGAAAATATGAGATATAAGTAAGTTCCAGGAAGTTGTAAGTTTAGATGGTCACCAATGTCTCCTCAGGCCCACAAATGCCACATAAATTCAAAACAAGTACATCAAAACCTGAATGGACAAGCTCTTTGTTCTGCATTTTTAAATAAAAAGGAAACAAAAGCTAGTTTGCAATGATGCTATGATTAACTTGAGCTCTTACAGCTCCTACACAAAACAAACATACCTACCTCTTTTATTCTACACCATGAGGCACGACTTCATATCTCTGTCTGCCCCATGTACCAAGGATGTGGTGAGGAAGACACACAAGCACCAAAATCTCTTTTCCTCGAAGATTTTATGCTATTAAATGCTATTAAAAGAAATTAAACAACCTTAAAGAACCTGAAAGAATTGAAACAATCTTTTCCCTATCCATATAAAACACTCTAAGCCACTTCATATTGGCAAAAAGGACACATAATTTTGCAAAAAACAGAACAATTAGATTTTTATGTAGAAGTCAAGGTTTAGAGTGAAAACAAGACCCACTGAAACGGTTGAAAAGAACAGACAAACTACTATCCACATGTAGGATAGCAAATTTTGGTGTGACAGAGCTGTTATCTTGGTAGGCTATATATTATTTCTTTAATATCTTCATGCCCTGAAATTATAATCACTGCAAAATCTGAAAGGGAGATCAAAATAAAAAACCAGATGGAAATCATGCATTAAGTCCTTTAAAGAGGTATTAGAAAACACATTAGGAACATTAAAAACATCAAGTTAATTATCTATAACTGTAAGAGAGAAAGTGCAAAAAAGAAGTGCACTTTATGAAGTGCAAAAAGACTCAAGTAGGCAAATGATATAAATTATCCTCAATTTCACAGATCAGCAAACTCTCACACATTAAAGGAACACGCCTAGAATTCGTTTGCTAGTCATATGCTTTGAAAGACAGCAATGCCCTGCTAGGTCAGACTAACACTCCATCTAGTCCTGTTCCATCTTAGAAAGCACGAAAATGAAGTCCTGTTTAGGGAAAGAATGAGAACCTGCCTACTTTGTCCAGTCCAGTCCTGCCACAGTTCCCTGACATCCAGTACTGTCACATTAGAGGGTACAATGCTTCTCAGCCTTTGTAATATTTACATATGAAGCTCTTGCCAATTAATTTATTCAGTCCCTTCTGAATCCACTCAGTCTGTATTCACAGACTTACTGTTTGCTCTTCCTCTCTAGTGATACTGGACCCATGAGGACTGGCGACTGAATGATGCAGAAATCATTTTTTCTGTTGAATACACATTTTTGTTCCAATACTGGACTGATAACAGTATACATAAGAATGTTTAAATAGATTTCCACTCAGAGAAAAAGATATTGGCTGAAATTTTTGAATACATTTAACTACTTCTGAACAGACTGGGGAACCTGAGCATTCCTTATGGATCATCTTCTCATGTAATATCCATTTTTCTGAAGATACTCTCCTTTCCTCCCCCATGAAAACCCAGCTGTGCTATCCTGTGGAAATGCAGTTGTTTTCAAGAGGTCAATATTAAACTTTAGCTTCTCAGTTGCCTACTGTATTGGTTTGTGTGGCCAGACTTTGGTAGCCAGTGGTGGCTTCTGTGAGAAGCTGCTGAAGCTTCCCCTGTGTCCAGTACAGCCAATGCCATCCGGCTGCAGGACGGACCCACCACTGGTCAAGGTGAGCCAATCAGGAATGATAGTAACACCACTATGATAACATATATAACAAGGAAAAAAGAGTTATTGGATAGATGAAATTGCAGCCAGAGAAGAGTGGAGTGAGAACATATGAACAACTCTGCAGACACCAAGGTCAGTGAAGAAGGAGGGGGAGGAGGTGCTCCAGGTGCTGGAGCTGAGGTTCCCCTGCAGCCCATGGTGAAGACCATGGTGGAGCAGCTGTGCCCCTGCAGCCCATGGAGGACCATGGGGATGCAGAAATCCACCTGCAGCCCATGGAGGAGAGTGGAGCAGGTGGATATCTAAAGGAGGCTGTGACCCTGTGGGATGCCCTTGCTGGAGCAGGGTCCTGGCAGGGACCTGCTGACCTGTGGAGAGAGGAGCCTACACTGGAGCAGGCTTTCTTGGAAAGACTTGTGATCCTGTGGAGACCCACGCTGGAGCAGCCTGTGCCAGAAGGACTACACTCACGTTGCAGCAGTTTGTGAAGAACTGTTGTCTGTCGGACTGACTTACTTTAGAGAACTTAATGGAGGACTGTCACCTGTGGAAGGGACCCCACACTGGAGCAGAGGAAGGACTCCTCTCTCTGAGCAGTGGCAGAAACAACTTGTGAGGAACTCACCATAACCCCCATTCCCTGTCTCCCTGCACCACTGGAGGAGAGGAGGTAGAACCTGGGAAGGAGGGAGGAGTGGGGGGAAGGCGTTTTTAATATTTATTTTACATCTCATTATCCCTCTCTGATTTTCTTAAATTTAATTAATATCCCCACTTCAAGATTGTTTTGCCTGTGATGATATTTGCAGAGTGATCTCTCCTCGTCCTTATCTCAACACCCGAAACCTTCATTATACTTTGTCTCCTCTGACCAGTTGCAGAGGGGAGTGAGAGAATGGCTTTGGTGGGTACCTGGCATCCAGTCAGGGTCAACCCACTATACCAACAACAATAAAGAACCTCTGTTAGTTGTAATGGGCTGCTCTATTCCAAAAGGGACAGTCAAAGTCCAGTTTCACAGCAGAAGAGTTTTACAACTTCTCGTGAAATGTAGTGATTATTGGGATTGATGAGTTTTACGTTCAGCCAGGAATAAATTATGATCAGCTATACAATCCCAAGGTTACATATCTCTGTGGTTGTCACCTCTTGATATGACCTTTAATAAGTATATGGCTTTCCTCTCTCTTTCCAAGAGAGAGGGAAGCCATGTATTTTTCCCAGCTGGTCCAGTACCTCTTTCAGAGACTGTCTCCATGCTTCTCGTTCAAGCCTAGTCTTAACCAACCTTCTTTGGGTTTTTCCTAGTTTCTTTCTCCTCACATGTCCTCTACAGCATTCTCCATCTTGTAACTGAAGGAGGAGAACAAATTTTTCAAGGAGAATAAATTTTTCAACAGACATCACCAACTTTGATTAAAATGAATGAAATGTACAGTATTGCCTTTAATGCATTTTCTCCCTCTTTTGTGGTAAAAGAAATGAAATTAAATTGTTCTCTATTCTAATCCTTTTCAGTATTGTAAAACACTAGCACGTAGGAGACCTGTAAAGAAAATGTTTAAATAAATCATCAGCAAATCAAACTTGGTGACCTTTGTTCATTTTCTACAAGAGACAAATTTATTTTGGGTTTATCTGTGTATTGATGGCAAAAAGGCATAAAAAAGAGTTAACAGTGTTTCAGCTGGTATACCTTGTCCTGTTTGCTCTATCTGTTTTGGTAGAAGAACAGTTTAGGAGCACTGGTTAATATCATGTTCTGTTCTGCTCACTGGACCAAAGGCCTTATTATAGAAAGAATAAGAGTAGTACACACACAGTAATAAATTACGTAAACTAGACGTTTGAATAAGATATAGAAGGCCTGAAGCCAGGATTTTGCAAGCTTGAATTCAGGTCATGCAACAAAGAAAACTGAAGAGGTCAAATCGAGGAAGATATCCGTGGCGACCACCAGAGGGATGAAGGCTTGAGGAGAAGACCCCCACAGTGGAAGATTGTGCATGCCTGGAAAGACTTGCCCAGAGACCAGCCTACTTATTAATATGTATGTTAAATGATGTAACCATGTATCTAAAGTGTATAAAATTACTTACTTTTGCACTTTCAGGTGGAACAAGTTTGTCCAGTGTGAGCTGGCTTGTTCCCAATGTTGAATAAACAAATACCTTGCTGCTTAAAGATACAAAAGTCTCCGAGCAGTTAATCATTCCGAGGTTTTTCAGCATCAGTATGGAACATGTTTACATGAATGACACATATGAAGTCATTCCGAAAAAGCTATTTTGGTGAGAAGGAGGAATGGCAAGAAAGAAATCTTACTTCTTTCAGTACTAAGTATGAGAAAGCAAATTCAGGAATTTCCAATGGCAATGGAGATGAAAAGACATATAGCTCTGTGGCTGCCTCACAGACCATTTGATAACTCTCCAGCAGGTTAAACAAACACACAGGGAAGACTGTAAATGATACAGCAACTGCAGCCTCTCATCCGACACGAAAATCAGCAAATGACTTTGCAGATATAATAAACACCTCAAGTGCAGAAAAGCTTACTAGCCTGTGATCTGCATTTCACAGGTCAAAACGCTTGCTTCTGCTAGGAAATCACCCAAGATCATTACCATAATAACTGTGACTGCAGAGGTTGCTGCTAATGGATTTCTAAATGCTTAAAGTCTCTTCAGTGGCATTCTGTACTGATTTTTAAAAGTACGCAGTAAAAGTAAGTGTCTATGAGATAAATGCAAATTGAGGAAAAAAAGTGCTTTTGTAGACACATACTTAAATTTCCTAACTCAGCTTTTACTGACATACATTTTATTTTCACATTTTACTTTTGCAATGAATTCTTTTTTCTCACAATGCAAACTATGAAGAAGGTCGGGGATGATTTTAACATGTTTCCTCGGGCAAATCATGCTCTTAATCTGGAAAACCAGTTAGCCAGTGAAGTCTAATATTTTGGTGGAGGATGAAGCATTAGCTAAGACAGCACTGCATGCATGACATCAGAGTGCTTACAAAATCTGAGGGAAGCTGAACTCAAAGGCAAGGTAGGTCTGACTTTTGATGAGGATGGAAAAGGTGACTGAGGTCTGCACAAGTCAGGCAACACTGCTTGAGAAGTACTGTAGCATATGATGCAAAGGGGGCTGCTGACATTAGGAGCACTCTGCCAAAAAATAATGGGAGCGTTTAAATCTTCTGCTGTTATACTCAACACAGGAGTCCGAAGAAATTGGACCAAGTTAACTGCAAGCATGAGAACAGCTATTTTTGAACACCTACTGTCTTGCCAATGGCATATTAATCACAGAGGAAAATAAAACTGGTTCTGGAGGAGTGTTTGCACACAGGTAAGCATCTACCCACCGGGGATGGATCATCCGTTGTCACATCTGTCAGTCACTTAAATCTGGCTCAAGTGTTAAGAGCTGAGCTACAGGAATAACCTGGGAGCTGTCTTCCTTCCTAAGCAGTGTCATTTAATGGAACTTATATCCCAGGATCACATCAGAAGTCTAGTTTCTTTTTTAATCAATGTGCACTTTTTTTAAAACCATTCTATTTCTCTGTATTACTTTCTATATTTCTCCCTTATTTCTGAGTTTGTTTTGTAAAAGAAAAACAATTCACTCCATCTATTCCAGTGTTATGCTATGCAGTACAGAGCTCTTCCTTATTTAAATTGTGGCACAGCACACACAATATTAAATTCAGCTAATACAATTTTATATTGGCAACTCAAGGACATCAAAACTGGATCACATGTTTTGTCTCTAACTGTAATCCAGACTGGTTTCTGGAATTATATTTATTTTATATAAATATAAACTTCAATATTTTCTTATTTCTTCACAACCTTTGCTTGTTTTCTGATAGTAATATATTTTTATTTTCAGGATTAATCAGACATTTCTAGATGCTACAAAACCCCCAAAATCAAGAAAGAAAGTGAAGAAAGTAGAAGGGTCTTTAAAATTCTTCAGCTTCCAGCTAACCCACATTTGAGTTCATTAGTTGTGGACAGTAGACAAACCCCTCAGGACAGCCACATTTGGTGTAGCCTGAGTCAGAATATGAACGTTCACTGCACAGCAGGCTGTGGGTCAGGGAGAGGGGAAAAAAGGTGTACCTCTGTATTTTTGTAAACAGAGCATGGTACCTGTATGTGTTCAGAGCCAAGGATCAAAAGAAAACTGCCCTACTGCTTCCTAATGACATATACATTGTGTATTTAAACATTTCTGAGCCAGAAAATCCCAGGATGTTAATTACTGGTTTTATTACAATAATTTAGTATTTCATAACTTCTCCTAGGAATATTTTGTGTCCTAAGCAATTACTGAGGACACTACATCATACAGTAATTACTATTTTAGTATCAACTCTGTAAATATTATCTTTGCAAAGCATTTTAAACTTCTTTGATTTGCTCCCTTCTAGCTCAGTAGTTCAAAATTCAGCCTACCCTAAAATTATGTTTGTTTAACATCTTATTTTTGCATTAAAATCCTGTTGCCAAACTCCCCCCAAACAAGGCTGCAAAACTGCTACTAATAGCAATCCCAGAGCTTGAATCACCGTAGAGGATGAGCTCAGGGCTGTACATTCACGCTGTTTTCCATTGAGTTTCATGGCTAGCCCTGTTTTTGAGATCAAACACTGCGTTGAAATTGGAAACCTGTATTATAACCTGCTTCAAAGAATCAGGTAGTATGGAAAGAAAGTGCAGTATTTACACATGTACAAAGGAACTGAAAAATCTAGTCATTTTAATTTCAGACTTCAAAGTCTTGACAATTTTCCTTCAGAGTACAGTGACCTATTTTAACAACTGACCTGTTAGTACATCCCTGCAGCTGCATATAAAACTTGCAAATGACAAATAATAATAAAAAACTGGTTAGAGAGAAAAAGAGGCTCCTCATGGTGGAGAAAATGTCAAAAGAATGATTTATAACATCTGGGTTTGGTCTTTTCTGCTTGTCTCTGTAAGAGTGGGCATGCACTTCCACCATAAATCCAGACAATTTGCCCGTTCAGCAGATCAGTTATCAATGTGGAGTAGAATGTGGCTGAAATGAAACTTGGGAAAGCTCCTGTGGGTCCCAGAGACAGGCACAGCTGGAGCACAAGGGTTATGTGGGAGGAGAAACATAACATGATGAGGACAAGACTTCAAGGGCCTTTTGCTAGGTGTATTGAGCAGGGCAGAAGGCAGGCAGCTGTGTTATTCTTCCGTCTCAGAGAAAAGGAAACTTCCTCAGTTTAAGGAAATATTTCCACAACGTCTCTTTGTTATTTGGTGCCAAAAATTTACTTAGGAAGAGACAGCTACACAACTGCAATCCTCCTAGCTAAATCAAATCTCTGAATTCACAGATGATTCAAATAACTCTCCTATTATATAGTTCACATAAATAGTTCTGAGCCCTTGACTACTTCAGGCAACAAGACTTTACATGTCTAGAAGTCTGCTGTAGTGCAGATGTTTAAGTCAGTAGGTGCCAGAAGTAAAAAGTATAGATTTTTAAAGTAGCTTAATTTAATATTAAGTAGATTAGGCACAAATTCATTTCTTGTGAAAAATAATTGACTTTCGACCCATTTGCAAATTTAACTGAAACTTACTAATTAATTCAACGAACAAAAATCAAACATTGAGAAGCCGAAACATTTAATCTTAAAAAATTGTGGTGTTTTTTACTACTTTTTTTAATAACAGTAACTTTTAAGACTCAATAAAAAACACATCCAGAATTGCACTAAAAACAAAATTATACTTCTGTTGCAGATTTTATGAAATATTTTGCTTAGTCTCAAATTTATAGTGAGTTATTTTTGCTTCACAAAGAAATTATTTTTATTCTTGTGTGAGGTCATTTCTTTCCCCTCTATCCCCCTAAACAATTAGATGAATGAAGAGAACAACTTGCAGAGCATTAGTGTTGCCTGATTTATCCATACTGTTAAAACAGATAAGAGGGCATTGGATTTTAGTTTGAAAAGCATGGGAGTAGCTATTCAACTTGCCCATATTCAGGATAGCACTGAGATCATGCTTATCTTGAAGCAAATGTTAAGGTCTCCTTGACTTCAAAGTGCCTCTTGAACACTGCCATCAGCTCTTGACATTGTATCAGTGCCATAGGAACATTTGATGTCCTTTTTAAAGCTGCTGCAGGAAAAAGCAATCCCAGGAGCAACACCTTTGACTCAAGTGCTATTTTCCTAATGCATGCCCTTGGCTGGGCACTGCTTGAACCCTTGGCAAACCAGGCAACCTCAGTCCAGGAACTCAGTGGGAACTACAGCCATCTACATCTAAAGTGAGTATCAAATACTTTATTTTTAAATGACAGACTTTTTAATTGCATCTGTAATTCTGAGGGAAGGGTCTTACCCATGAATTCTGAAACACATTGTTTTCATTTATGTGCCTTAACACTAGTCCTGCAGTGACAACTTTCTTGAATGGGGCACAATAATGTTCCACTTGGTTTCTGTAAGGGCAGAGTAGTACTAAGGTTTCATTATATATTGGTCAACAGTCTAAATTTAAATGTTTGGAGGAGAAAACCTGTTTCTGACTTTGCAGGCTGCTTGTCATGATGGCATTACCTTAAGGCTCACTTTTAAGTTAAGAAATTCTGACTGTGAAGCTAAGTAACGTTTCAAACAATCATATATATAACTGTAACTAAAGACCTACATATATGCAAAATTAAGTCCAAGTTTCAAACTCCATTATATTAATGCATATAATTTGAATTAAATATAATTTCAGCAATTCTATAAATCCCTTTGAAAGGATCTGTTGCTTATTGATTTTGCACCATGTGAAGACATGGTAAATATGACACGTAGTCTCATCACACGAATAATCCATTCTGTATCTCGAATAAGCAAGTTCTGCTCCAGGGAGATGCTTAATCCATTCCTTCCTTCTGGGGATGAAAGGCATTAAACTCAGTGCACTGATCCCTCACAGTATGTGCTCATTTGACTTTAATTATAAAATTACTATTTCAACATTTTTTTCCTGTAAAATAAACTGAGCCTGAGTTCCATGAGCTCCATTACTTCTCTGTGCACTCAGTCATTGCTCATCAATACTGCGCTTTCAATACAGCTTCACATGGAAGGATAAAAACCACTTCTTGGGGTTTACAGTTGGTATAGCAGTTTCAGGTCTCACAGCAACAAAAGCTTCACTTTTTGATAGCTGGCCAAAAGGATGGAGCAGTGGAGTCCTTTAAAGTGAATTCAAATGTCACGAGAAGGAACTTGAACCAGACACAGGGAGATGCCGCGATCCCATACCAAGCTGGAAGATTTACATCACACATCCTGTATATATATTTTCACTAGTGTTTTTTCCACAGATTGTTCAAACCTGTGCAAGCTCTGCATAAAATCAATTACCTTGCTAAAATCCAGAAGTTTTCTCTTGGCTGATTCAACAGGCAGAGCATTTCCTGGAAACAGGACATCTGCTGTCCACATCTAAGGAATGACAGAGCATCAAGTGGAATAGACAGCTATACTGTCAAAGATACTACCATGCTTCAAGCTTAAAAAACCAGCAGTTCAGGAACGTGATGTTTTATCAGGTATACCATCTGGGCGGAATAGAAATGAACACTTTCCATACAGGGTAAGCTCTCCATGGAAGGATTACTGACAGTAACTCCAGCTGACATGTTTCCATCCAGGTCCAGAAGAATTTATTAGGTTCATTGCATCATACCTTTCAATTCAAAAGCTATTTGGAGCTGACCTACATACTGTCAGAACTGTGATCCTGCCCCCAAGCAAAAGCAACTGTACTACTTCTGGCCTCATACTAGTTAATACAACTAGTACACCTCCTATTGCCAAACCGAGCCAGCTAGCTAGGATGCTTCTGCATCTGTGTCAAGACTAATCCATAATATGGATAAAATGTCTGCAAACAAGCAAGAATAGAAGCTATTTACAAGGTGGTATCTTACATATAAAATGTCGAGTCAAATTTTCTCAGCATCCAAGTGATATAACTTTTTACAGGTTATTTTCAGAAACTTTAGTCAACTCCTAAATCTTCAAGTTAATTCTCAAAATACTACTTAGTTTTGCAAAGTCATTTATGTATTCAAACCCACAACATCCACTGTGTTACAATGAGAATTTGTCAGGACATGAAAAAGTTTTAATTTTTATTTCTTTAAATATCCAACCAGCTCAAGCTCATTTATCCTTTGGAGCTCCTAAGGTCTAGAGATGCAACAAGGCATTCAGATAAATGTCAACACTATATTAAAAGCTGAAGAACATACATAAGCTTAGATAGTTTTTTTCAGAACACCTGAAATACAGTAAAGCACATCTCAGCATTATCTCTCTGAATAAACTCTGACTAATAGTAAAAATTCATCTGCAATGCTCTCAGAAACTCCAGAATATACCACAATATTGTAAAAAAAGCAAAATAAATGGTCATTTGCCATGAAGACTACTCAACACCTAAAATTCCTAATCTTACCAAATGCTCTAAAGAAAAATTGTACTGGTTCAGTTTTCATCAAACCTTCTCTTTAAAGAACAGTAGTGAAAATCATCAGTAGTTCTCAAAATGTCATGTGAAACCACAAACTTCAGTCTGTACTCAGATATTAGCATATATGTGTTACAAATACAGTAACTACACCATAAAGAATAATTACTAAGTTTACAGCAAAAAAAAAAAAAAAATCAAAAGATTGAACACTTCCAAGGTCATAAATATTATTGACCTATGAGCTAAAGCATTACTCAAAAAGGTACCAGGTTCTAATTCACTCTGAAGAACAATGAATATTGATTTGTATTGACTTGGATTAGAAAAAAACTTGGTTGATGTTGTATAATTAAATATTTTCTCATAACAATAATTGGACACTGGACACTGTAGTCATGTCATTTCACATGATTCTACTATAAAATAACAATCTTTAATTCACTTGGATGCTTTCAACAATGAACAAAAATGTTCATTATAACCAACAGTCAATCAGCCAGCTTGGTCTCTCTCACACATGGAAACATGCAGACAAAGCATTCACAAAACGTACTTTTGCTGTTCACAATAGCTATTGGGATGAGATCTGAGCCTAGCAGTGATAAAGGTCTGAGCTCCTTCCCCCATCCACAGACACTCTGTAAGCTGTGTGTCTTTGTTCAACAATAAGGCCAAGGAGCGCAGGTAGTGTTAACATTAGTCATTAAGTCATGACCTTACAGTTTCTGATTTCTATTGCAATGCATCTTCCCTTCAAGTCAGAGGTTACTGTGCTTGAGGTGAGACTGGCAACATCAGTAATTCCACCTGTGTGCAACCCTTCTCAGTGTTCGTTTCTTTTCATTAAAAGTTCTGCGAAATATTACTTGAGTTGAAAATCCCTTTAGTTTCTGCACAATATGCATATAAAGCTTGTTTTCCATGGGCATATTTTGCAGACTTGTTTGAAGTAAATAAAAGAGACAGAGGTTCAAAGATCACTTATTTTAACCATTTATCTAATGGTCCAGCTTTGTGCGATGCGACAACACAAAAGACAAGGATGGGCATAGGTGTGGCAGAAAATTACATGAAGATGAGAACCCTGGCAGAGTGTTGCCCTGTTGGATTTCTGAGCCTGGCCAATCACTAGTAGAAAATATGGGCCAATCTCCCTACACAATCGAAACCAGATATCAAAGAACAGATTTCATAGGGTCTCTGACGAAAAGGTTGTTGTGCTCAATGTCTCAAATCTGCTGCAAAAGACAGAGATACAGGGATGTTCTTCACAGCAAAAGCTTGAGGTAACCTAATTGTGGGAACATCTTACAGCTCCTATAGAACCTTCTTTATAAAGTTGCTTGGTAGCAACTGTAATTAATTTGCTTTTTATAACTAATTGAATTTTGATTAGTATCACCTTGTTGTTCAAAACAAGTTAGATGTTATAAAAAGCAAAGCAAGTCTTACCTGGAATACTCTGTCTCCTCACAGACAGCGCTCCATCAGGCGCCTTTGCCTGGTTTGCAGATTTTGTGTAGGGACTCTCATCTAAACAGAAACAAGCAACATTTCCAGTTACTGTTAAATATAATGTTAAAAACAACATAATTTTTACCCAAATACTGTGTGAACTAGCAATGCAGATCACAAGAGCTGCTGTGAGCAGGACGGGTATTTTTGAATGCTGACTCAATGCTAATGCCATGTTTAGACTCAATGACAAAGGCTCTGAATAGGAGAGCTGAAAAAGATGTGCTAAAACTCAAACTAGAGATAATACATATTGATGATAGGCCTGATGTACGTAGGCCTTTTCAGTTATAACATAATGATAGAAATTTCCCTTTTCTCATGTTCAGAAGTTTCAAATGCCAAGGACTTGAGTGAGAGAGGTACTATCTCTGTTCAGGAGTGAAAGGCTTCCAGAAGCTTTTGAATATTCTGGTTGTAAAGATGCACTCCTTTTCCTTTGGGATCTGTTAGTGGGTGGTTCCTTTTCTGTTGTAATGATTGATTGGGGAAAACATCAGAAAGCTGTTGCCAAATAGGCCAGGCACATTTGTGCCTAAAGATCACCACTGTAACTGTTTGTGTCTAAATAGGAAGCTATGTGGAACACCTACTGACCAACTTCAGTCCATAAAAGAGCACTAATGGTGGAATAAGCAGGTGAGTCATCAATTAGAGACAGCATTAGGCAGAAAGTGAGTCACTTCTTCATCCCTCTTAAGAGCACGATGACCACAGGGAAAAAAATTAACTATATCATAGCTTTGAAAAGAACAAGCTATAAGTGCAAGACAGAAATGTGAATAAAAGAGAAGAAATAGTATCATGCATTTTATTATTTCAATCAAACAAAAGTAATCAGAAGAAATTAGGTTCTGTCTTGCTTTCCCTTTAATTGAGTGCTCAAAGACTTTAAAGTGTCATCAAATCCTTCTGTTGGCATATTTTCCTTCAGCTTGCAAAGGACCGATGCGTTTACAGCATGTGCAAAAATACATGCTTAAATACTGATCAACGAGCAGAGGAATCAAAGACTACATTATCTAATATAGCATCCTCAGATCAAGTAGAACCATATAAACTTTCTGGAGAATCAGTTTTTCTTTTTGGATGACACTCTTGACATTATAATCCTTCTTTGCCAATTGCGCTCTTTACATCTGGCAACGTCTCAAACTCCTTTAGCAACTTGCATCAAAGACAGCAGTCCATTTTTATACCAGTGACATAAGGGTTTGGTCAGCATAATTTAATTTACATCCAGGTCTCAAAGAAGTGACTGGAAGAGCTGGCTAGCTTTTAAACCCAGAACTCTTGTAATGAACTCTGCTACTGTTACGCAGATGCAACAATAAAAAAGCTTAAATAAATAACCAAAAATCCCCCAGGCCCCTAACAAAACAAAACAAAACAAAACAAAAAACACACACACATACACACACACACACAAAAACCCCCAAACCAAACCAAAACAGGTTTGTAGTCATGAACCTTGGCGAAAATGCAGCAACTAGTGAGGAACATATATTGATAATTGATAAACAGCCAATATAATTGTTCTTTCTACAGTAAAATGAACTCCCATTGCTTTAGGATACAGTGTTACAAGAGGAAAGGTAACAGGTTTGACTATACTGCAAGTTAATACAAACTCCAAGAAAATAAGGCTGCCAGCTGAGGAAATCTAGAGAAGCACTGGAAAAATATCAACACAGATCCAGTTACACAATTAAAGAAGAAGGTATGTAAAGCCCTAGCCTTCCATTTGAAGAAAGTGGAAAAGCTAATATAATTGCATACGCAGAATATACATCCCCTCATTAAAGAAAAAAAAATACAATAAGAATGAACTAAGGCTTCTGAAGGAAGTACCATTTTTTTTTTCTTTCACAGAAGAGGCACCACTGAACTTAAACTCAAGACAACACTCAAGACAAAGAAATTGAGCTCATCAATAACATGTGGCTTATATGTCCCATCCATTATTACTTAGTTTCAGGTGCTGACTGTGACAGCAGATAGTGTGAGACACATTTTTCTATTAAAAAGTGGGCAGGAAACATAACACAATTTCTCAAGAATCAATTCATAGTGATGACTTCTGGGCCCTATTTGAATACATGCCCTATCTATGAAACATATGTCAATTGACAGAACAAAATAGTCCTATCCTAGTCAGACTTTTTACATACAAATTATTTTCATCACATTGGAGAGATGGGAAAAAAGGAAAGAAGAAAAAAGGAAAAAAGAATTTTCACT
Organism: Chiroxiphia lanceolata; assembly: GCF_009829145.1. Taxonomy (NCBI): domain Eukaryota; kingdom Metazoa; phylum Chordata; class Aves; order Passeriformes; family Pipridae; genus Chiroxiphia; species Chiroxiphia lanceolata. The sequence continues at coordinate 34,882,216 of NC_045641.1, forward strand.
GCTACATCTTTTTCATTGAAGCTTTGTCACTGAGCAAATGAGTACATCAGCTCCACTCTCATGCTGAAAGATGATTTTCCCAATATTGCACTGAACTGGGAGTACCTGTGGTTATCTTGAGTTCAGAACACAGCACAAGCCTGTAAGTCTTTCTGCTCAACAACAACCAATGAGGGGAGAGGAGTGCAACATTCAAATACTTACTAGGGAGCCTGAGCAAAAATTCTAGTGTTTTCTACACAACAACTGGCAGATATGAAAGTCAACTGAGACTGCACAGGTGAGTAAACTAGTATTTTAATTGAAGCCTATTAACATCAAAAATTCATCAGATGCTTATATGGGTTAGGTACTGTGGGCATGTAATTGTGTTACCATTCTTAATCTGTCCACAAATTTTCATAGCAAAACAACAGGCCCAAAAAGTTGCTTCATAAACTTCTGAATCCCTGTTAGTCTAAAATATGCCCAATTATTATTGGGAAAGAACAATGAGCCACTGTATCATCGGTGGCCTGGAAAGGGGTTTCCAGAATTGCAAGGAATTTTCTTCCAATGCCCATTTAACAGTAAAACCACACTGCAACATAACTAGAAGTCAGTGTAAAGGATTCCCGGAAGCAAAGAAAACAAATATAACCAACTGGAGAAAGAATGCTTATTGAGCCTTACTGAGATGCTTAATTGAGACAGGAAAGTAATATAAAGACCAGACAGATGCAAAAACAGACACAGTAACTAAAAACCGTGATAACCCTGAAATGTCATGATGTCATTCATGCTGCCCAAAAAGGGAGTCTGTTTGTACACATTAACAAAGCTGTGTGGCCACACGAATTTATTATCAAATTATGATTTCTTGATGCCCTCATCCACTCTGTAGTTATCAGGGAGGGCTGTAAAACATGCAAAAATGTCTCATGACAGCAGTGCCTAGGGGGGGATTTGTATGAGTGTTTTGTCATTACCAGCTTCCCCTTCTACAGCACTGATAGACTTGGAGATGAAACCCAGTTGAGCAAGCCAACACACTGAAAAAGGAAAGGAGCAAAAGGGTATGAAGCATTCCCCCTGCAAACAGAAGATAATAACATCAGGCAAAACTGTGATGTATTTTAAGAAGCCACACATACAAAGCAGAGGGAGAAAGAGGCTAACTTCAGAAGCATCAATCTCAGCTGGTTACGCCCCTAGTATTAACATATCATCAGCACGGAGCAAGCCACAGTCCATAAAGAATTCACAGGCCAAACTGTGTCAACCTTGAGTACAAAAACACCTTCACCTGGAACACACAGCCACAAACCCTGCTGCTCGGAGCAGCTCTTGCCCACTCCTGAAGGAATCGCACCACAGGTGACAACATTCCCTACAGCAGGACTATCAGCTAAGCCAATAAACTCATACAGCTGCATTTCTTACATCACTGGCTTTCTTTTCCCCTTGTAATTTCCTCTGGCTAAGAAATTAGACAAGCCAGGGTAGACAACTTCTAGCAAGTCAGTAGGTCATATAAAAGTGACTGCTATGCCAGCAGGTCTCTTTATTCAGTGACTACAGGAAACCAAACCTCTTACCCTGTTAACTGGCAGGGGTCATTCCCCACCCCCAAATTCATACTTTGCATGTTTCTTAAAGTTGTAAATGTGCAATAGTGAACCAGATGTACACTGTGTTAATTCACTTCTTCCTGGTAGAAAACAATGATCATTTCAGAGGTGACACCTTGCAGATTACCGAGATTCTCAACCAGCAAAGCAAAATGACCTTCTTGACTTCTTTTACTTGTCCTCATGAAACAGCCCCAAACACCAGTAACAGTAGCTTGCACATTATCCTTTCAATGCCCTGCAAACAATTCTTCTCATTAAAGACTGCAAAGATAATAATCAAGGGGACAAACAAGTACTCCTACTGCTTACAGCTATTACTGTAGGCTTATTGTCTTTAGCTATTGCTTCTGAGGTAGATAAACAGCTTTTTGCACTTCCCTGACTATTTTTAGCCTGGTGGCATCTCTATACTGTAACTGAATGATTTATTCTTTGAGTTAGAAACCATGTTGTGGCCCATTTATATCATTCGGCATTGCTCTTACTATGGGGCAAGCCCCTGTCCAAAACTAAAGGGTCTATAGACTGCAAAAAACAAACAGTAATGTAACCCTATAAAGATTATACACTGGACAATGTGTACAAATACATATGAAGTGCTTGGTACTGTGTCAGCAAAATGACCATACAAAATATTTAGATCTTTACTGTATTCAGTTTAAAATCCTTTGAAAGATACCAACTGGGGGCACATAACAGGGAATAAAAGGAAAGCCTAAAGATACTTCCTCAACAGCCAAGTCTAGACACTGAACATTTCAAGCAGCTTATGGCCACTGAACCATTTCCATGTCTCTCTTGGGGGCTGTAAAAGCTATTGACATGAGAATGTTGTTTACAGATGTGGTAAAGCCTAAGGGCGCTCCCTCCTTCAGGTCTTATGAACGGGTTCTTCACTGCTGTTGCCACAGTTCCATGAGATGGACTACTGAACCCAGTAAATGTGTCCAAATCCTGTGCAGCACCAGGTGGCCCCAGAAGATGACTAAGCACAGCTGCAATCCTGTTGGATAAGAATGGGAAGCTTCTTCCCACCCCATTGGGAACAGCTGCTGAACAACTCAGAGGCTGCCACTTTGCCCTTCCTACATGGAGAGGAAATGTGAAGATGCTTCACTGTCGTACCTTTGCTTCCCACACAATTGTTCATCCTCAGCTCTATATCACCACTTGTACCTGCTTCTTTGCTGCAAAACTTGCATTCCTCTGGGAACACAGAAAATGACATGCCATCAAATTTGTAAGCAAGAAATTTCAAACACAGGGGAATTTTCTAATACTGAGGACCTTGAAAGCAATATTAAATTTTTTCAACAGTAGATACGAAAGTATTAGGAGGGAGAACAGTTTCCATCTTTCAGTTTTTCATTCTCATTCTTCAACAGCTTTACTTAATGTTTCATGACAGGATAAGCTATTCTTTGGCCAAGGAAGAACTGAATTTAAACCATTTTAGAGTATAACCATGTAGGTCCTAAGCAGACTTCAGAACCCAAGGAAGTAAAATCTGAGGTGTTCCTCCAATGTTCCCCACTGTGAAGAATCTCCAACTAATATAAGTCCCAAGACTCCACAAGGAAGCACCTTACATCTTCAGCTGGCTAACCTCCAGCTGTCTCAGTGCATGGGAAGAGTAAGGTCGACTCTATGTGTTGTTGCTTACACCATTTGGGATAGCATGTACCTCATAAGATAAGTAGAATCTGTACAGAGGTAGAGATTGACAACAAAACAAATTGTCGAGAGGATGATTACAACAGAGAGAACATAATCTCCAAGATTAGTTTCTCAAAAAAATAAAAGCACCAGAGTCACAGTTATTACTTGAGTTATTACTTCAGGCATTTGTAGATCTGTAATATTCCATTCACTGAAATTTGCTGCTGCTTAAATTTATGAAGAAGAACATTTTTCACTAAAAGCAACAAATTTTTATGAATCCTGCCAGTACACCACAAAATATCATAGCTTCTCATACTTCTTATATCTGAAACTTATCCTGAATTTTATCTTAAATGGCATTAGGCTCAGCATTATCTAAAAGCCTATTTTTTTGCACAGTATCATACTAGTGACAGTTGGTAAATTCTAAGCTACAGCATTATTGGTTATCTCCACTGCTTGCAGCTGGAGGCTTTCACAGATAAAAATAAACACTTATCACTGATGTCTGTGGTTTACAGAAGCTCTGAAGTTGACGAAGGCTTACGAAGAGTCTTGGTAGGACCATACCTGCAGCAACTTACTCTCTTCTAAACTCATACCTTTATGTTAAAAATCTTCTATTCTGTAAGGAAGCTGAAATCGTTATTGGAGCAGGGACTTGAACCCCACTCTCACATTCACAGGGAGTACCCAAACTCCCAGCTACACAATCATTGAGTCTTGCTTGCTTGCTCTGATCAATGTTTAGGTAAGTCATACAAAGTAAAATGCATTAAAACCATCTCCTCTACAATCAATTCCAAGCTCTGCACTGTATCAAACAGAAGAGGGAATTTCTATTCAAGATCACCTGTGCACTCCTGTGAGCAGTCCAGCCACTACAAAGTCACCAGGACCATGCTAGAAAAGTACTTCTGCATAAGCTCATCTTCTAAATTCCAGTTATTTGTTCTAGTAAAAATGCCTAAACATTTTCATTGAAGTGTTACAAATTCTGAAAAATATAATTTTCGGTTTGATCTACAGCAATGAGACAGAAAAAACACTGAGAAGGGAGTTGAAGTTTGGCTATGACACTGCCCCACAGCTTTCATCTGAGAGGACTCCTGTTAAAGCTGGTGAAAAAATCTTTCTCCCTGAACTTAAAGACTAAATAATTCTGAGTGAGAAATGACTAAATAATTCTGAATGTTTATGCAATACCCTGATCTGTGTAACCAATATTAGTCACAATCAGTAGATACCAACACAACTTAACTGAATCTGTAACAGTTGCAAATAAATTATAACAAGAATACTACTACCCAGATCTTTTTTTAAAAGCTTATAAAGGTAAATGGAAGTTCTAAAACTGCCAAGTTTTACAAATGAAATTATTGAATACACTTGAATTGATAAATGACATTGAAATTTGCTGGGAAGGAGTGCATTGTGGGAATTTTACTTTGGCTGTTGATGAGAGATTTCGCAGAAATGCTTTTAGTCTGGCCTAATTTTTATCCTTAGTAACTGTTATTGACAACAGTAATGGAAAAAATATATTGGAGAATGTATTTTTCCAGGGAAAGGAGGATTTTTTTTAATGAGATTTGCTTTTAAATAATGCAAAAGTCTAGAGAAAAATTAACATCCTGAAACATTCATGGTTACTACGATGTCACTACAGCTGTGTCAGCGTGTAACAGACTATAAATTGTTGAAAAAAAGATACAAAATTGTCCTAGGCTTTTTCACCAGATGTATAATGTACAGATTATGAACATATACGCTTTATGAAACAACAAAATGTCAACAATTTGCTCTGCCCATATGCTAACCCCTTCAGATGTGTTATGGGAGCTCCAGTCATGAAAGCAAGCATTAATTTCTCCTACTGGTGCAGAGGAATAACAATTTTTTGAGTTTGCTTAGAGCTATGGCTTCAATACTGCCAATGAGACTTCATTTTTGAAATGGCAGTGCTGCTCTTCAAAGCAGTGCTTAGAAATATCTAAAATTTCCTAAGCTCTGCATGTAAAGTAGTCATTAATGAACTAGGTTCCAAGTAGGACAAATATGAATGTATTTAATCTTAATCCTTTCTTATCAAATTCTGTGCTCAGTGCTCTCCAGCAGTCTTTATTAAGAAAACAGAGGGTTTCAAATGCTTCCATAAGTAACATTTGTTGGTGTGTGTGACATGGAAAAATTATGAGAAGGAAGAGTTAGAATAGCTCCTCTGGTAATTTGCTTTCCTACATTTAACAGACGTGTCCTCTGGTTTTCTTAGAAACTTAATTTTAACAGTTATAACACCAATGAATAACTGTGTTGTCTCTCTAAAGTGAAAATTTATTCAATTTTATTATACTTTATGTAAATTTAATTATCTTTTTTCCAAATTATATGGTTACTTATTACAGCAGCAGCTCAGTTTTAATCTAGAGGCAAGGGAAGTGGGGTACTGTAATTATGCATAACTGTGAATCCATTTCCTATTGATATTTACAATACCTCAGCAAGCTTGACTGTTTGAAAAATGATCTGAGTGTCCTCCAAGTTTGCTTGTCCAAAGTTAATTTCCTAACCCTGCGCTCAGGCACCTGAATGGAAATGCCTGGTTTCCTAAATGGTTAAGTATGTTGATCTCCTCCCAAAGCTGCTTTGCTCATGAAAATGCAGAACTTTCCAAGACCATTTAAAACATGCAAGATCTGCAGAAAGCTCAAAAACATGTATCAAGAGATATTAGCATATGGTGAAATTCACTTCAGTGGATTATCTAATTTAGAAGTAATCCTATTTAAATAATACCCCAACCACAAACTACTTCAAATCTGATAAACATGTCTTTTTGTTTATACAGCATCAAGCATTAAGCATGAATTCCATAAACCAGAATTGTCACTGAATTGTTACATAATTTTAGAATTCAAAGTGAGTTTCACTCTATCTTGAGCTTCTGCTTACTGTTTATGGAAATAATATAGGCATCACATAAGTGAAATGTGTGAGGCTTAACCAGAGCAGGAAGAAACTGAAGAAGCAGGGAGAGTGAAGAAGCTTGATGAAAATGGGGATGTAAACTATTTTCTTCTCTGAGACAGTTGGGGGTTGTTCTGTACCTACAACTTCTGCAGAAAACCTTATTCTAGAAGATGGGGCTATAAGGCTTTTCATTTAAAAGGAAATTCCTAAGTGATATAGATATCATTGACAGGAAATATTTCCAGATATTCCAAGCCATACTTTTTGTTCTGAACACCCTGGTCCACAGGAAAGTTTTGTTGTCCTTCTTGCATGTGTCTTTAGGAACATCATACTGCTCTGAGGTACTGCTGCATGCTGGCATCGGATGAAAGTGCCATATATAAGCTTTTTGGGGAAAAAATAAATAAAACCGTGTTTTCTTTATATTACATTTGTTTACATTAATTCAATTACCTTGTTTAACACTGGTAAACACTAAATCAGCATCCCTCAAGAATGTTTGAGCCAATATTGACAGATGTACATCAATGTCAACATGATAAAACTTCCAACAAGGTTCCTGGAGAACAGAGTGGTGCAAAGGAACAAGACCTGAGCCAAGGCAGAGGCTGAGGGACAGAAAACTAGATGACATAAATGTCACATCTCATGGAAAAATACCTTTATGAATAGATATTTACTTTAAAAATGCATCAATTACCTTAGTAGTACCTTTTAATCTCTACCTTTGATTCAGCTACCCCTTCCAGACAGGCTGGGAAGGCAGAGACAGCTGATCAGGGGAAACAGGGTCAAGCCATATCCTGTGGCTCTGGGACAATGACCTCAAGCTAAGCCATTCTCCTGACTGTAGTGGCTGCCCACCACTGTGCCCCCTTGGGATAGAAGGCAACTGGCTTCCTGGTGGACAGCATTTCACTGTATGTTAACGAAACATGCGTGGTATGATCTGTTATTACATTAGTGGTTAAAATGCAACAGGAGAAATACATGCTGGTCACCTGAGCTGTGCATATCCTGCATGGCACCTTCACTGTACCAGCAAATCTTAACTGTAATGTTTTTGTGCATCAATTATGTTTGTGCTTCTTCAGCCCAATCTCATGGGAGGTTTTCCCTACAGTCTAACACTTGAAAATTAGGGAGCAGAAGAGAGGAAGATACCTACTATCTTCCACCTGTGCAGACCACAACACAAAGCAGATCAGGAACATCTGCCCAGACTGCTGGCATTACCATTGGCAGGGACTGGGGGAAGAGAAGATGTCAACCAGGAACTTTTCTACTGCATGCCAGGGAAAGCAGAACCTAGTTGCATGTGTGCTGGGGGAAGGCAATGATAAAGGTTAATAGGTGAGACAGTGAGACTGTAATTCAAGTTGCATAAAAAAATAAGTAAAATATGTTAAAATGTTTAGAAAACAGGTGTTTAGTTTAGTTTAGTTTGCTTCAGGAAAAATAAGAATAATCAGTCACAACACAATCTTCAAAGACAAGAAATTAGGAATGATAATTTTTTCATTAGGTTATTAGTTATCCCGCCTTGACTCCAGTGCTGTACTAATGTATTTGCAGTAAATTATATAATGTATTTTTCAGCCTACTTCTGTCTGTAAGTGTCTCTAGTGATGACATCTTCATTGCCGTCCTTTGGAAGCTGCTCCACAGGATGCATCAGATCTCACAGTTGAAAAAGAGTTCCCTCCATCAGTCTGCAATTTTCTTTCCTTCCTTCAACTGTCATTCTGTTACTCCTAATAACATTCTTCCCGTCTTCAGAAGATCTCAAAAAAAATATGTCATGTATACATAGCTCATTCCAAAATCACACAGATTACTGAGCCTACTGCTTTAGGCTAGGATCCTACCACTTCTTACTGGGCATGACTTAGCACAAACACTGGCTGATCTTGTCACTGAAACACAGTGTACACACCGACTAGGATATTCATTTGGTGGAGTATCCATTTGATTTTAAGGCACAAGTTTAACTGAAGTGTGGACAACACTAAGAGTAAAGCATACTTTTGCATCTTAGTAATGTATAAATTTACAGCATTATACTCATCCTTTTTAATCCCACTAACAAGCTTTATTTGATTCATAAAATGATTTTAACCTGCCACTAGGAGCTGCATAAACATTATAGCAGTATCAGTGTATTTATACTGTCATGCCAGTGGGATTGCCCCTCTTATTTATAGTCCAAATGATGCACATTAATCTAAATTGGCACAGCCCAGGCTTAGTGAAAAACAGACCTTTCAGAATGCACATTTTTCAGGAGTCAGGCCATAAACCTGGCACCTTCCTCATGCCCTTGTGAAATACTGTCCTACTTAGAGCCCCTACCCTGGAAGAGTTTACTCTATATATCCACAGAGACTACACAATAATTTTGACTAAGTTCACTTGTCAGCAAAGCATCATTGTTTCTGCAAGCTGTGACAAGTTTGAACACAGTGCAGAGTAACAGTTTTTTTAAATAAAGTGCTGTGTGCTTTTAGGAGTGGGAACAAAGCATAGCAACGAAAGAGATGTTGAGTTGACAAAGCAATATATATGTATTTGTCTTACTTAAAGGTCACATAAAGCCTAGGCCACCTTCTGTGCTCCAGACAGCATCTATCCATGCAAGCGGTTTTTTACGGCAAGCCTTTTAACCTGTCAAATACTCTTTATTTGCCAGTGTCTCCCGAGTCCTATTTAATCTCAAAGCTTATTTAGGGCGAGCAGTTCACTGTCTGAAATATTCCTTAAATTCTGTGAAATGGTAATTATTAAAATGGCTTGCCCACATCTTTGCCTACATGCAACTTAGTCCATGTCTAAATCAGCTTTTTGTAATCCTATGGAAAATGTAACAATAAAGAAATAGATACAGATGAATGTGTGGCATACATGAAAAATTATACCCGATAACCCTCAAGAAGGTAGGCAAATAATTTGTCATCTTTCCATGCACCAATCTCCCAAGCCTTTTAACCAGGACTCCTTCACTTTTAGGAATTCACAGCTGCACCTTTGCAACACCTTTGGCTCTGAATCTCTTAGAAACAATGACAGCATCAACTTACTGCCTGCCACAGCTGCAGGAAGAATAAATACGGATTGAATTTTTTCATAGTGTGAAAATTCTACTTAAACTTTTTGTCCCAACACTTCAGTAATGGTGAGGTGATAATTAAATCTTTCTCTGTATTACTAGCATATTGCCAGCATTTTCAGATCTATCATAATATGTGTATGTGTGCGTACATGCACGTTTAATTTTAAACAATGGGTGTATTAGATTCATAAAATAATTTCAAAATAGACATCAGAAAGCAATTAAAAAATAACAGGAAATATCACACATTAAAAATAACTTGAACCAACTAGATGCAGCTAAAGGACTCAGCAGAAACACAGTTTTTAAAGCAGAAGCTCAAACCTTCTGGACTGGCCCTTTTCTGAAGCTCAAATAAGGCCCAGTAGCATGATGAATGTCAGAGTCCAGAGTCCAGGCTACCATGGCTAGCCTGTGCCTTGTCCAGGTTTTTATAGTGAAAGACTGAGGGAAACCAAGCTGATTTTAAGAGCCAGAGTAGAACACAGAGTACTAATAGGATGTGGTGTATAAGACTTCAGACTCAATCAAGTGCTAAATATATTATCATCTGCACACTATGCAGGCTATGAAATACATCTGCACTAAGCTTCTGAAAAAGGAAAGTTAAGCCAAAGAGGCCAAACCATTATTTCACCAAGACACTACCTCCTTCATAATCTGAAGTCCCTAAAAGGAGTCTGGTGCAGAATACAGTACACATTAATGTAAACTGCCATTGAGAAAGAAGGGAGAAACATTCCTAAGCATGGAAGGAGCAAGATGCTTTCAACTACTTGCTGTAGCTTTGAAATCGAGGCAACAACAATACCTTATTTACCATGTCAGGAAGCAGCCATATAACCAGCAACACGACCCCTATCAAACAGAAGATAGAACTGCAGGCACAGCTGGAATTTTATTGGCCAAATCAACAAGAAAGCACAAAGGACAGTACCTATATCAATAACCAGGGTATGATGTCTTACAGATGACAGCAGAGTTTGATCTTTAAGGTATTTTGAGAAATAACCTGCATTTTAAAAAAATGCCAACTATTCCAAGCTATCAGTTCCGTATTGCACAAAGCAAGTGCTTTGCTGCGGAGTCAAAGAGCTGAGTTGAACACTCTCATTTAGACCGTAAGAAAGCAAAGCAAGCCACTGAGACCCCAAGAATTGCTGGTTAAGGCAGTGGCTTTTAATCTTTGTCCGTCAAGCCCTGAAAGATCACAGACTACTGTGACACATCTCTTGAAAGGTCCCTAGGAAAAAGAGATGCCTTTACTGCAATCTAATTATCAAGGTGTGCAACATCACTAAATATCTAAACAAAGACAAATAAAGCTATTAAGACTAATAGGCACCATCATCTGCCCCAGCAGCTTGAAAAGAAAACCAAGTTCCTGCCCTCCGTAGCCAACACATTCTGACTTCCAGCTCTTACAAAGGCTCAAAACGGCTGGCTAGAAACGTAAACACTTCTGAAAACATTTCCTAACAGGATTTAGGACAACTGTTGACTGCAGAAAAAGTACTGTTAAGTTCTCTGATGGACACTGCCAGTTCAGTGTGCTTTCAGCTTGCCTGGTGCATTCCTTGAGAACAGAGCATGGGGAAGAGGTGTTCAGTCCTCTGGAAGAAGGGCACCTTTCCAGGGGGAAAAATGCATGAGCATGTAAGGAGATGGAATCATCAGCATGGCAGGGTGTAGAGGATGGAAAAGTGTAGAAAGTACTGGTTGATATGAAGAATCAGTGGTGAGTGTGCTGTATGAGCAATGAGTAGGAAGAACTCTGGACCAAAGAAGTCCTCGCAGAGTGTGCAATAAACAAATAAATAGAACCTGTTAGTCCAAAAGTCTTGGGTGCAGGGAGGGGAAGACTTGCTTGCTGTAAGTTAAAGGTCTAGGCAGATTTACTTAAAAAATAACCTGGGTTCCCATCAATCACTTTGAAAAACAAACACATTAAAACCTACCCAAAGAGGTCTACCAGCAGAAAAAACCTGCCTTTCGCTACGCATAATACAGGACTCAAATTACTCTTTGCGAGGCTTATAAAACATTTTGCTAACTCTTCTCCCTTGTCTCTGATACTCCACAGAAATTCCACTACTATTCCTGTCTTCTTACCTTAAGAGAATAAATAATAATAAACTCATTGTCTACAAGGTTTATGGGTGTTCAAAGCTGCCAGTCACCTGCCATTTCCATGCAAAGTACAAACCCCAGCAGACTTGTCCTTGAGGAAGTTGTAGGGCGGCTGAGCTGGTGGTATTGACTGTAAGCTTTCTGAACCCATTCTGTCTCAGAGGTTATCATAAAAATTTTGTTCTCTGTCAAAAGAAGCTTTCACTGAACAGCTCTGTGAAAGCAGTTCCCATGCTTCATATTCCTGTGTAAGGTCAGACTAGAGGCGGGAGATGCTAACCAACAGAGCTGTGCTTTTGCGTGTTCCACAGCAGCATTCCTTTTGTCTGCTCGAGTCCACACTTCGTCCCTTTGTAGGGTCAATACATTTTAAGAGCATATACAGACTAGAAGAATAAAAAGGAGATGAGGTCTGACATAAAATGTAAGAGAAAATAAATATATGCAATGCATAGGATGCTATGTGTCAGGTAAGGAAGAAGAGAGAAGAGCAAAACAAAACTATATAAGGTTGCAGAGGAAAAAGAGAGGAAGTAGCGATATGTGGGGGATGAATGGAAAGAGACTAATTCCATTTCCCAAGTCCTTCTCAATCCCCTCCCAAGTTCCTCTAATCAGTTATATTTCCTTTGCTATTTACACAGTACAACTGAAGCAGCCTGATTTGAAATCACACAGAAGATGAAAGTCCTGAGCTTTGAGTTCCTGCTCCTAATAGTAAAAGGCCAATGGAAAAACCACTGGAGAAGCGGATTTGGCAAGAGACACCAAGACAGCAGTTTCAGGGCAGGAGCTAATTAATACCTTGTTGTTTCCCTTCTCAAACTGTCTCCTCTGCTCGGGCCTAACACTTCCTGCTGTAAGATGCCAATGAACAAGGAAGCTAGTGAAAGCTGTATTTATTTTCTGTCATTGTCACCAGCTCAGAGAACCTGGGAAGTGAAAACAAGGTATGAAGTTCAGGAAACAAAACTCTTAGTACTTTTGCAACCACGCAGGAATTTTTGGTTCAGATACTTTCTTCAATATTCTGCTTAGCAGAGAAGCGCAGATAACAATGACAGTGCTACTGCTGGCATTATATGGATGAAATAAAAATACAAAAGTTTCAATGAAAACCTAAAGATGACAAAAAGTGAACATAAAGTCTCAGCACAAAAATTATTTCTTTAACCACCACTGTTTTGCACTTTTTTTTCCTCTGGCATGATTTTTTAAGGGACTGGATTAGCCTCAGTATTGCTCCCATTGCTTCCAGTATAAAATAAAAGTCTATTGAGACTTGCATGTAAAATGTTAATTAAAAGTTGAATAAAATGACAACAGAGATCAAAGTATGTCTATTCCCCAAGTTCATGACGAGATCTATATATATGTAATGTTTCATACGAACGATATCGGTTATTTCAAGATGTTCTTTTCAATAAAGATTATGATGAAAACTAAAATATTCCCATTATCCCTCCCTAATAGATTTATTCAAATTAAATCGGAAGTTAAAATAAGGAAGTTAAACACAAAATAATTACTCTATTCACTAACATTACCAGGATATCTGCATTTCAGTCAGATTGGCTACTACACCAATAGTAAAAGCAATAATTTTTCTTAAGCCTTTGTTCTGAAAAAGTATGACAATTTAAGGCATCATTTGTTCCTAATAAAGCCCAATGAAAAGGCAGAGGGATTTTAAAGTTACCAGAATGCTTTAGATTCAAACATGGGGTGGATGCTCTCCCAATTTGGGATGCTTTCCTGAAGTGGGATTACCTGCCCTGGTTTTGTAGATATTCAGGCACATACAGGGCTTTTCACTCTCTAAATGCACTGTGAAAGTAAAGATACGTACTCACCATCAATATATTTTTCTGTGGGGTGATACTGTATTATGATTTATAACATAAAGAAAAGTATGCAAAAATCCATCACAAATCATACCCCATAATTTCTAAATGCATTTCTAAAATGGGACACTTAATATCACATTCCAAAATGCAGCTATGACAAAACAGGCCACTGCAGTAGCAGCTTCCTACTGAATATCCTGGCAAACTGCAGTGAGCATGGCTGGTTGTAAGTCTGATACACAATTTCTATGTAAGAAGGAAAAACTAGATACTGGAAGTATTGAAGAATGTATACATTCATCATACATATCATTTTAGTCTCTCTTTTAAAAAAATACTGTGACATTTTTTCTCACAAAGCTCATAAAAATAAATGTTTCCAACACAGTGATTTACAATACAAAACAATACAAATTTCAGAACAACAGCACTTTGATATAAAAAGGCTGTGAAAGATTGTCCAGCATTTTGTTATAAACACACAATCTATTTTGAAATTCCCAGATGTCTGGGCTACCAACCCTTTCTTCAATGACTTTTTTGTGTGGTCACACACACTTTAAAATAGACAGAAGTTTATTAAAGGGCATCGAAGTAATGTATGAGAAGAGGGTGCAACTCGTTCATGTGTACAGATACTGACCTTCGAATACCACCATTGTAGTGGCTTTCCATTAAAAAAAAAATCCAACTTTATTCCCTTAATTTCGCTTCTATTCCCTAATTTACTCTAATATTATAAGACTTCCTAATCATTTATGCATTCTTTGCAACTTAACTCCAGTTTTACACAATTTTTAGTCTTTTCCAGTGTACTACGAAAAACATTGAATTTGTGAGCAGCTAAACAATAAAAGAGTAGTGCACATTTGCTAAGGTACGTGTGCTGATTTGACTGACTTGAGTCCTTTTAGGAAAATTTGGCTAGACAAACAGAGAAAAGCCATCATGAATTACAACTATAATTACAGCTCCCCTGGACAATCTTAGTGAATCATTTCTTCATGTTGAAATTTCAACTTGCCAAAAAACCCTCTAACTCTGGTAGTTTGCTAGCTCCCCATACAACTTATAATATCCTCAGTCCATTGTAATTTTTTTCTTCCCCTGCCAATTCAAGCCAGTACACTGAAAATCCTCAGGACACCCCATGGAGGATAATACTTTACACCTAACAGTGACACTGGCAAAGATCAAGGATGCAGAAAGAGATGTTAATTTAGTTGATCGGTTCAGCAGGCACATATTTGGCAAACATGACACATTATGCATATCTGTGCTCCTACTTCCCCACCTCCAGCCTTTTACCGATTAATTTAGGCCAATCATCCAAACCCATGAAGCACCACGGAGTAAGGCACAGCAGTCAACTCATCTACAAGATAGGCTGATTAGCACTTAGAATGCAACTCTGTGAACCTCTATCATTATTTTAATGACACTTTATGTGCTAATTTTAAATACAACAGCTGCTTCTCTTAAATTCTAGCTACAGGATTCTGCTGAAGATCACATTTAACATTACAATCTAAATTCAGTGAGATAAACAGAAAACATTCATATTAGTGACTCAGTGAACAGTAAGATTTGTGAGTTAGGGGATCTAGCTTTTTTAAAACATTCTATATGAACTGGCTAAAATCAGGAAATAAATAGTGGTATCGACACTGGCATAAAAGCCAAAAAAACATGAAACCAAAGTATTTAAATACAAAAAAAGTCTATAGAGCTATTCTCACAGTTCAAGTCCATATTTGTCCATATAGTCCATATAGTCCAAAGGACTATACAGTTAATTCCAGTTATGAGACACTACACTTAGAAATGAAACAATAAAGACCCTGGGTAAACTATATCTTCACTTTAGCTGACCTCAGAATTGCTCCCAAAATAGAGTATCACCTGACCTATCACTAAAGTTTTACAAAATAGTAATTATTCTCTTCTTTCCTCAACAACATTGTGCAAGGAAAATAAATTAATTTCCGTAAAATATAATTTAAATTTAACATTATCTACTATTTATCAAGTAATTTGAGTTTGTCAAGAACTTATCAAGGGAAAGCTACTGCTGGATTCACACTTGGAGTCAAGTCCTCTACAACATAAATGGTTCTGTGATTCTGAAGTCACTGTTTCTGAGTACATGGAAGTTGCCAGAGCTAATGTTAACTCAGTTCCAAGAGGAAACAGCATGATTGTGAAAAGCTACGGCTTGCTTTGCACTCAGCTGGACAGCTCCATACCCCGCAGTGCATGCTGTGCTCTCTCACTGTATTTGGGCCCTTGCAAGCTCAGAGCATGCCAAGCCCTGGAGCTGTCTCCCTGGATTACTACACAGTCAACGGCACTACAGGCAGTAACTTACATTTCTTTGGTTCCCCCTTCCCCCATTTCTTTTATAGCAGTGTATCTATACACATTTCCCTAAGCTCTGCCAGCCGAGGGCTGTGTCTCTGTCAAAGCCCCTCTCTAGGCCATCCGTCCCCTTATCTCCCCTGCTTGGCCACGCTGCCCCTGTCTACAGCAGGACAGCACAAATAATGGCTCCACAGCACACCCCTCTTGCCACAACATGTGAACTTTCTTGAAATGGGAAATTATGATGGAAATGAATATTTGGTTGAGAGGAAAGCCTGGTAGACATAAGATTTTTCTTGGTGAGTGTCCTCTTTAACAGAGTAGACAAACCTCTCAATGGAACAGTGCAGCTGCAGAATTTGTAATGATCAGGGAATTTCAATAAAAACTCCCTGCAGCTGGGAATCACTATCCACTCACAAGCAATGCAGCCCTCCATAGGAGTGCTTATCTCTGTCATACAAAACATTGTGCTACAGAAGCAAAGATGTTTTATGCAAACCAAATCTCGAGAAGTTACAGCTCAGCTCCAGCCTGCCTGTTCTGGGTGCAGCATGTAGAGAATGCAGCAGTAAGCCATTTTGAGTGCAGATTTGTGGCTAGGATGAAATCACTGAAGCTGTTGAAGTCCACAGGGCACTGGGCAAATACAGGGAGCCTGCACCTGGTTGCTTTCCTCCACGACCACTCCCACAGGATGCCAGAGGCGTGCCTGGAGAAGTCTGGGCTGCAGCATCTCTGGTGTGGTGAGATATGTCACCTCTCATAGATGCCCAGCAGTTTTTTATCCCCTTCTTAGAGAAATGTCTGGCATCTGGATAAAAGCCAGCTGGTGTGGGTCCAACTCGGATAAACTGGAACTGTCAGCCAGCACAGGGATACACTGGGATGAATATCCAGATGCAACATCTGTTCCCTATTGCATATCTTCCCAAACTGCCACTGATCGTCAAACGCTAGGTTTCCCTTTGTTCCAAGATTAACCCAGAGAACAGATGTGTTACAACACTCAATGGCAGAAGTGTTTGGCTGTATGGGACACTGCCCATCTTCTTAAGGAAAAAAGCTGACAACACAGACGCCCTCCAAATCAGTAGAAGGGGAGTCAACCTTGCAAGAAATAGGTCAATCAGGATGATAAAACTAATACCAAAAAGGAGAATGGTTAAAGAGAACAAGTGAATATTCATGTAGCACAAAAAAAAAATTAAAAAAAAATAAAGATTTGGGAAACTAATTTATTTGAAATTCCCAAAGACAGGAAGAGAAGATAATTGTGTCTGCAACAGAACTAGAAACCTGTGTGCTAAGCAGGAGATGTCAGAACAATTAATATATAGGGAAAAATTTAAGCTGATTATAATAAAAGTATTGGGGAGAGAAGAAAAGTATAATTAGATAGTTAAAATGCATAATGAAGACTTCTGTTGAAAAAGGAACATGAATGAAAACAGGCTAGTGGATGATACACCATGTAGAAATGCTGTTCCTAGTTTATGAGTCACTGGTATTTCACTGATATGGGAAAAAGTGGAAGTAGATGGTGATGCATAGAAACCATAAATTATCAGCTACAGAGATCTATTATGAGAGTTTAAAGGATTCAAGAAAAAGTCAGTGTTTGGCAAAATTAAAAATCAACAAAATCTCTATACAGTACTTTTAGGATAAAGAATCACTGTCTCACTAAGTATAATACAAAAAAAAAAGAAATGGTGACTACAATATTTCTCTTCTATAGTTAAAAAAACATGGATTACATAATATATCATGACAATAACAGTGTACTTCTAATTCAACAATAACTTAGAATGATGTTAAACAATGAAAGCAAGATAAGCAGTCCAGTATCAGGTCTAGATGACTTTGATTCAACAGCTAAGTCAAAAAGCTCTCTGGATCATTAATACTAATTTTCAGTAACATTACTAATTTTTTTTTTAAATTAATATCAATATTTATCTACAGGCCGCTCAAATTTAAATAGGTTAATTCCTTAATTTATGGAAATCAGAGGCTTGTGTTACAGAAGTCATACTACAGGATCACTGCAGACATTTTTTAAGTATTTGACTGATATACTGAAGATAATCAGAGTTAACAGTGATAAACAGGAAGATTAAGTGGAATCAGGCAGCTCATTCCAGAGATACACACTGTGTATGACCTCTGAAAAGAAATTAAAAGGTACACAGAGGTAACCATCACTGCTGAACTGCACCACTGTCAAAGCCAGCAACACCCGATGGTATTGTGCAGGAATTGTCCAAGGCCCCAGAACAAATGCTGAAGAGCTGAGAAAGTCACTGAGGGTGAGGCAGGAGCCCCAATGCACTGGCCAGCAGGTCAGCTGCACCATGGAGTGGTAGAGAGTGTCAGGGAGACACATCCAGCCCCTGCTGAAGGACAGATAGGCAGCAATGGGAGATGATCAAAGGGAGGAGATGCCCCTTGCTGGGGCTGCTGAGGGTTCAGTTTTGGCTGTTTTGCCCCTGGCACTGCTAAACAGCAAGTCATTTGAGAGCACAATGAAGCACCCCCCTGATTTGGCAACACTAGGACTGCAGCTGCCCTCAGCAAGGCTGGAGACAGTGTCCCTGCCATAGCCCTGGCCCACAGCTCCTAAAGGAGCAGGAGAGGCTTCCTTAACCCCAGACCATAGGAACACCAGCAGCAGCACTTATACTTTCAGGCTGGAAAGAGAGGGGTCATTCTCCCACATGGTACCAGACAGCTGTACGTAAATTATAAGTTTTGGCCAAAACAACCATAAGTCTGCATGAAAGGAATAGGCACCTCAGTTTGGGAAAGCATGGACTGCATGGTCAGCCCGGAGCATCCAAATTAGATGGGATATTAGGAAAATGTTCTTCATGAAAAGGGTTGTAAAGCATTGGTACAGGCTGCCCAGGGAAGCAGTTGAGTCAGCAGTCCTGGAGGTACTTAAAAGACATGTACATGTGGCACTTTGGGACACGTTTTAGTGGTGGACTTGGCAATGCCAGGTTAACAACTGGACTCAGTAATACTAAAGGTCTTTTCCAACGTAAATGATTCTACAATGCTATGATTCTGTAAAGACACTAATCAGTAGTAGGTGCAAAAAGTACCACAGATAAAATACTATAAAGCCCTTTCCCACCCTCCTTCCACCCCCTCCCCCCCACCAGAACCTCTATAAAATTCCAAATTAATTGTGGGAGAAAACCCATCCTAAAGCAGTTCACATTTGAGGACAGGACCTTTAAAAACATAAAGGTCATTCCTGCACTGTCCTGGTAAGAAATCAGTGCTGTATTTTGCTATCTACGCCATTCTCACCCCTGTATAAGACACAGGGCTATGGAGGCCTGTTGTGGGGCAGGACTGAGTGTGTGTAGAATCCTCATGCAATACTTGAATGAATTGCCAGTGTCTTTCCTCAAGAACCAGCAAACAGGGGAAGGAAAGCCACAAGCAGAGCCAAAAACCAAGAACAAAGCAGAGAGATAAGCTGGAATAAGCAGTTCACCTCCGAAAACACATGGGAAGGGATCTGTAAGAAGCCACTGCTGGGAACAGGCAGTGTCCCTGGGGAGGAGGAACAAACCACGGCTGTAGTTAATGGCAAACTGAGGCAAACACTTTCTTATACCTTGGGAAATACAGAACTATCCATTTCCCTCAACCTCCTTTTAGCAAAGAGGGAGATGACTGTCTCCTCCTGCAGCCTTCGGGAAAATGCAGGGCAAGGCAGCAGCTTCTTGGAAATGATTAACAGTTTATATGAAGAGGGTTGCACAACCCACTGCATGAGCTGGAGTATGTTTATCTTCTACTACAAAATCCAAAACCTGCTGATACCACTGCTCTTGGAGAGGCCAATGCACAACAATTCCATGTTTTTTCCACTGAATCTCTCAGCCATTTCAACATCTAGCAGAATTAAGTTGTCCAAAGTTGCCCAACTCCAGGCACGTACAAAAAAGATACATGGAAAAAGCATGTGCAAAACCGCTTGTGCATTAAAGCCTGATGCACAACTATTTCTGTTCCAGGAAATTTATTTCTGCAGGTGGTAGGAGTTTCCTGGTGCTCGCAGTAACAGCATGAAGTATTTACTACAATTTTATTTCCCTTAACTGCAAAAAATAAACAATCCATGTCACCTTCCAAGGACTCACTACCTTCTTGTCATACCTTGAAGTCAATAATGAAGACCTGAAGTTTCAAACATGGGGTTTGCATCCTGGGACGTGAGGTGGCAGATGAAAAGCACAAATGGGCAAGAACACAAATAGCATTGCCCACGAGGTGACTCACCAGCTTTCCCCAAACACACGTATCTGCCACACTGTGTGTAGATACTCAACTGATACAAAATAGCACTTTGTTTTTTAAATTAAAGATTTTCATGTGTTCTCAGCTGCAGAATACTGGACCTGACAAAAACATCCAGGCACAGAAGACTACGTGAGACAACAGGAAAACACAACAGACAATAAAAGCAGGAACAGTGAAGAGGTTAAGCAAGGCAAGCCATCTCTGCCTTAGGCACAGAACCTCTGAGGTCCCCTGCACAACCCAGACGAGCTCCAATGAGGCCAGAGAAGGAAGCCCCACTTCCACGTCTTTGCATCTAAAACCCGATGACTCACTACACGCACAGGCCATCGCACAGACCTATATAAACCATCTGTCCCTCTTCTTTCAGAGGCTTTCTGATCAGAAGGGATACAATGGAAACTGATCATTTTAATCTTCAGAATTACTACTCAACTGACTGAACATAGACTGATCTGCAGCACATCAGAGCAATTGCTTGGGCTTCCATTCCTGATGGATGTCGTCAGTTCTCATCTTGCACAAAATTGTAGAGACCAAGACACCTCTCTGAACCCCACAACTGCAGTCATCCTGGCTCAGCTGCTTGTGACACAGCAGAAAAAGGGATTGAATACACCATCTCATAAGACTGAGTCTACACCTTATGAAAATATAAGACTTCAATGGGGACCACCGATTCTTGGTTTGCAACTCCCTCCAGAAACTGGAGGAAGCAATAAATCTTCTCTCATATCTGATTTTTATAGAACATGTTTGTAAAGCTGCTAACATAAACCAGCTGTTTGGTAAAGTGTGATATTCCCACAACATATTCTGATGCAATTGTCTGGTTTAGGTGGAGATATTGTACATATTCTGAAACAAATTACATCCATTTTGCTGGAAACTTTCAAGCCATTTTTCATATAAACTCTGGATTAGAGCTGGGCTGATGACAGATTTGAACAGTCAAAGTAAACAAAAAAGAAAGTTTTAAAAGGGGGAAGAGTTCGAATTTAAAGAAAACAGATAATGCTGCAAAATAATACAATAATAATGCAAATAATAAATCTCTTTTTAGGTCAACCTGAAATATTATTTTCAATCCAAAATGAAATGCTTCCTTTTATTTTCAAATTACTTAATACTTTAAAAAATGCTTTCTTTAAGGAAAAAAAATGCAGTAAAAAGTTCCAAAATATTTTGAAAGGAAAGAGGACACATCTATTTTTGAAAGTGCTGAAATAAGACACTGCAGCATCTGGAGAAATCATCTTTCTTTTTCAGTCAAAACTACTGGCAATAATCATCCTCGAAAATGCACATACTTCTGATCCCTATCTAACTCTGCTTCTCAGGAAATTTATGATTTGTCAAAAAATACTTTACCCAGCTTTATTTATTAAAGATGGAGGTAATTATCACTTTCTCAGCATACATAAGAATGAATGTGTTGCTAATCAAGCCAGTGGGAATTAGAAGAGATACAAAGCAGTCTGCGCAACTCTCACAATTATTCTAGTGAATTGTAAATTATATTACAGCATCACTTGCAGTAGTAGCAATATAATCCCTCTCCAAAACTAAATGGAACAAGAAATCGCATGACACGTGAACTGTCAGCAAAAAAGGAACAAAACACCTTTTTACACTAACAGACAAAAGGGCCATATCCTGCAATCCCATTACAAATCTGACAGCACAATGTCTTAACTGATGCTAACATGGTGACATGGTGGGGTGAGTGGTGGTTTAGCTCTGTCATTTTATGTCTGTTTTCAAGCAATCCGACCTCATCCATTTAAATGTCATAGTTGGCTAAGTTGGTATTTTCAAATGTCTGTAGTTATACCAGATGGCTAATTTGAAATGACTATTACTAATATGTGCACCAGAGGCACTGCTTTCTATAAATGCTGAGTATCAGTGATGCCCAATAAAACATGCAACGAGCACTTAATGCTGTGTAAAATAGGTTGATTAATACTCTCAGAGATGGAGAGAGTATTTTATACCCAACAAGGACATTTGTTAACTCTGAAAGGTGCAAAAGTTCCTTAAAAAACATAATTTCACTTCTGTTGATTTATGATTGCCACAACTGAATACTGATAGATACAATTTTTCAACTAAGGGAAAATACACTATATTTAAGTAAATATATATTTAAATAAATATATGTATAAAGCATACATATTACAGTATTTTGACATTATTCTTATTAGGCATTAGTCATGTTCAGAAATGTGATGGTAGACACATGGTAGATGGTTCTGCATTAATGATGGAAAGCCTGGTGACACATCTACATACTGGATTCTGGGACTCCCATGTTGATCCAGGTACACTGGGAAAAAGCATCCTGCTGCTGCTCAAATAATACTTAAGATTGTTCTAACGGTCTTTGACTGTTCCATCTGTTTGTGGACACTAAGATGCAGAACATTTGGGTTTGTCCTCTCTTGATATTATTGTGAACTAATAAAATATATCACAATCAAAAGTATAACTGCCTAATCATAACTAAACTGTCCAAGACTTAAAAGAACTTAGCTTTCTAGAAGCTTTTTGAACCTCAATGTTATCTAAGTCCCCTTTTCCACTGAAATATCTCACAATCTGCCAGAATCGTACAACTACATAGATAATATTTCCAAATAAACTAGTTGAGGGATTTAATAATTCAGCATAGTACTTAAACATACCACGTCAATGAGATTTAAGTAAGCCTATAAAGTTAAGTTTTGTGTATTTAAATGCTATCCTAAGTTGGAGTGGGTGGTCTCAATTTAGTATCTAAATATTAACTATAATGTATTACAGCAAAAATCTTACAAAAAATAAATACCTCTATGCTTCATTATGCAAATATATATATAGTCAGGAAGGCCTTTCAGGGACTCTTAAATTGGCAAGGACACTATTTCCATTATACCTTATCCCAGACAGCTGAATGTTGGCAGATAAATTCCCACACAACACTTAAGATGAAGAAAAACAACAGCAAAATTCAAACTTTTGGGAGATGCCACATTCTCTAAAGACAAATGCCAATGGAAACCACATTTGTTTTTTATTGTAACACAGAATACAAAATATCAGCATTGAGATTCAAAACAGCCTGAAGGATAGATTCAATGTTGATGCTGGGTACCTATACGGACACTTCACAGTGGCTTCTACATATCCAGACTCCCATAATGTGACCCTAAAAATCCCTGCTCAGCTCTACCAGCTTCTGAAGGCATGACACCTTCCATAGAGAGAGTAAATCACAATTTCCATGTCAAGTGAGCTCCTATAACACCTGAAACAACAGTTTCTGCATTGTTTTTTTACAGGATAAAACATCTGATCATAACTCAGAAATCTGAGGCACCCCTCTGCCTAAATAAGTCTATCATATCCTTGAGTTTATTCTGAGATTTATATTTCTTCCTGCCTGGAAATTTAATTAAATCAGTCCTTAAAGGATTTTAAGAAGAACATTTGTCTTTGATAGGACAAACTGGATACTAGAGGAAATGTGACCCACTGTTCGGGTAGCATTTCAGGAGAAGGACACAAATTTGGTTTTACCTCCAATCTCTTTCATGTGGAAGAGTGAAATATTCCCAGAAGGAGAAGCCAAGAAAACCCTTCCCCAGGAAGGCCAGTTTCTGTAAAGCTGCAAAGGTACAATTTCTCTTCTGCTTTTTCTCATCTTTATCCAAAGCTTTGTCAGTACAAATTCCACCACTGTGTACCTTGAAAAGTTATATACTACTGCAACCATTGCAGTGGTGTGACTCAGGGACTTCTTTTGTGATGTGCAGGTGGAAGACATAGGCTTGAATCCTCTACAATTAAAGAGTGGGACCTAAGTCCCCACATACTGACAAAATTGACTATCATACAGGGGCACAGAGATTTTCAGAGAAAAGTGTGACTTCTTCCATTCCTTGTCCCACGTAAGTTTAAGGAAGGGTATGTCTGGGCGTGCACCTTCAGAAGAGGAATGCACAGACTGTGGAGCTGGGGTAGAAAACACCGTGTTTCTGCAGACCCAAGAGAACCCGCGGCTCAGCGCACTCTCAGAGTTACATACTGGCTAATTCAAGCTAAATGCAAGTGGTGCGTCAGCAACACATGAGCTCTTGCTGACTTCTTTGTCTGGCTCATATCTCACCTTGTGATGCTCTATTCTCTTTCTACACTGCACAGGAAACATGGGCATATAACATGAGGTCTCTGTTCGAGTTCAGGGTCAAACATACTAGAGAAGCATCTACTTTCTCAGCATCAAAGTGCAGATCTAGCCAAAAATGACAAAATATTTTCAAAACTAATATGGGTACTTATGCCTCTAAATCTCAGTGAAAAACCCTGTTATATTTCACCTGCCAGCTTACCCATACTTCTTGTTAAAAGAAGTATTTATTGTTTAAGCAGTTTTCCCTAGTATCTGTCATACTTGAGTAGTTCCGTCAGACAGAGATTTTTTTAAAAACCTGAACTTTTTCTGTTCAGAAACTTCAGATGTAGAACTGCTAAAACAATAGTAGCTGCATTTCTAAATCTTACACATGCTATAGATTTCTAATATTACATTTATTAGTCTGACTTATTTTATACACAGGGGAAAGATGCCTCAAGTTATTCCCTCAAGTACGTACTTATTTACAGAACTGGTAAATACCTAAAGGCTGTTAAAATGAATTTATTAATTAAATATACTACGGAATACAGAGAAAGTTTCATCGCTGACATTTTATTTAGCACTGAAATTTCCAGAATGTTGAGCTAAAAACGACTTAGAGCATAGGCTCAAAGGCCTATTGCTCTTGCAAATAACCTTCCTCTCTGGAAGCCAACCTTTATAGAAGTCTGAATCATGGGGAAATTATGAAGATTCTTATACATGTACTTGAAAATATGATAGATAATGAAACCACAACAGTGTTAAAAAAGCAGATAGGCTAAAGCTTTTTTTTTTTTAAAATACTCTGAACTGTCAATCTCAAATGAAAGCAAAAAGAAATCTGAAGTGCAACATGTCCTGAAGTTCAGCAGAGGGAACAGAAGTGTGAAATTTGAGCTCTTTTGAGACACTTTCAAAAACCTGAATTCAGAAAACTTAAAGATCTTACTATTTGTTTCAAAAGGTCTTTGCTTGAAGAAAGTAGGAAAAACTAAAAACACAGAATATTTGCAAGCTGAAGGATTACTTGCAGAAGCCCTTAACTGCAAAATAATATTTTTGCCAAATCTTGCTATGATGTATATGCATGAGAATGTTCTCTATTGTAAGAACCTGAAGATGTCTGAATTGTGGGAATGTGAACCTGAGCTATTGCAGTTGGACAGCTATTGCAGTTGAACTGGATATACACACTTAGATGTGGGAAGGGGATTTGTGAGGGCTGAAAAATAAGGCACTTGCCATATGTCAAACATTGGTCTAATGCTCAGCATGTGCTTCTGCAATGGCAACTCAAGAGTATAATGGGTGTCACAAAATAAGTTTTTCAAGGTTCTTTCACTGTAGTTTAATTCTCTTGGGACCGATTTTGCTTTTAACAAGTTTCGTATCCCTCAGAATGTGCAGAAAGACAAAGCAGTATGTATATGTATGCCATATGTGTTTTTGTGTGTGTGTATAAGTGTATATCCATCCAAATGTCTCACCTACTAATACATGCTTGCTGTCTTAATACCTGCATAACTGTGGTACACATTTTTTTAACAAATAAAAAAGATGATCAGAGTAATGTGTAAGCATAATGCTGAAAAGTCACCAAAAAGACAAAAGTAGAATGCATAATGAAGTGCTGCTTTTTCCTGCCTCTAATTACATTTGTATGAAAGCAACTCCAACCATTTATCATTTCTAGGGATGGAAATCTATGGTTGCATGTTACATATTCCATCCAATTAAGAGTCCTAATGCAGCATTGCAAATGTTTGTTTTAGCATATTACAATATCCTTGAGAAGTCTTCAAGAAATATGAAAAACACACAGCTACATCTCTTGCAGTACTTCATAATTTGCCAAAACCCATGAGTTTGAAAGGTAATAACAATGCAACTGGTTGCCAGCCTAATCTCCCTAATGACCTGCATTTCACAGTTGTTAACATAGTTATCAGTGTTGCACTATCACCAAAATTCTGAAGAAATAAAGTGAGAATGACGGCAAAATGCTTCTCAATACTCATTTTAATGTGATTTTTTCCAATGAGTTCTACTATTTCTATTAAGATGCAAGCTGCAGCAGTATTTTTACTGGGATGCGTTTTTTCAAATGCTTATGCAGATGCTTGGGGAATCAAACCCTACAAGACTAATTAATGTGCACAAAAATCAGATAAAATTATTCATATCTAAATAACTTTTGAAATAATTAACACACGCAAACATACTAGACGGCTCACGCTAGTACACAGGAGATGATTAAAACATGGACTTAGGATGTAAAACTCATTAAGAACCAACTATAAAACAGAATGTGATTTTGTTTGAAATCTTTCATCTTAATCTTTGAAAATTTTCCTCATCCTGAGGAATTTAGCTTCTTTATAAGGCTGGGATTAGAATTTCACCTGGATGTCTTATATACAGCACTCCTCTATCTGTGGTGTAGTTTTTATAAAAACCCCTGTATTAAAAATTGTTAGCAAGTAAAATGTCACAATTTTGTACTTTATGGTTTAATAACTTCCTTCAAAATGAGTGTGATACTTAATCTATGCTCAAGCACTACTTCTGCATGTACAGAAACAGTGAACATTTGTAACTTTTAAGTTCTTGCAAATTTGTGAGTCACAGCAATACAAAAGGTCTTCCAGTGTCAACTCCTATGTTAAGCTCCAGGCTGGTTGAAAGACAGCCACTTAGTACTTCACCTACTACACTGTTCTTTCAAAAGCTAAAGCTGAGAGGGGCATAAAATAAGTTTTTCAAGGTTCCTTCATGGCTCTTGGGACTTGTTTTGCCTTTAACAAGTTTTATAGCCCTCATGATGCTCAGAAACACGCAACAGTTCCTTTCACAGAAACCTGTATCAAACTACACCTGCATCCATCTTAATATTTCTCCTTTACCCTTGGTACCTACACCAAGCAATTGTGGGAGGCCATAAAAAACTCTCACAGACATGGTGTTTTCTGGGAAGTCTGACTTGCCAGTCATCTTTCAACCAAAATTCTTCTATGATTCTTTCTCCACCTCACTACCTTTTTTTAAGGTAACAAAAGGAAGGTCACTGTAATCTCCAAACAAAATACATGACATGCTTCCTATTTTTCAGATTTTATAAAAATATGGTTGATGTCTCCCACCGTGTATTAATTCCTTGCAGAATCCTGTTTTTCAACACTGAAACCCAAGATTATTTCAGTGAATAACTGGTCATTAATCATGATCAACTGTGACACCTAATTTAACTTTAATTAGTTAATAATGTGCAGCTGAAGAAAGTGCAAATCCATAGTTTTTTTCCCACTGAGAAAGTAGTAGCTTTAAAATACTAAATTATAGATTCTTTTTACAAAGTTATTTACAAAACTATATGAAATACTGATATATTTGGCATTATTTTTCAATGGCTTTCATTTATTGCTATTTCTTTGATATGAGTCCTAGCAGTTTACAGTACTACATTTAAGTGTTTCAAGTGAGACAATGCATCTTTAGGAAGAACTTGTATCTGTTTTCCCTCTCTATATAATGGATCAGACTTTACAAAAAAGCTGGGCTTACTTCAAAACTGGAGGAAAAAAAGAGCTTTGTACCTTGGAGGAAGGAGCTTGCTGCACATTCTTAGTACATTTCAGAAAAAGAAGACAAATGGACAAACTGAAAGAAGCCATCGTTGCACAACAGCAAAGTGATAGGTACAAAAGGAAGAGAGAACTGCAGTGTAACACTGCTCTATTAAGCTGGTACAGCTGCTTACGAATACTGAAAGCAATGGTAAAACTACTAATTTAGTGTAATTTAATGCAGTGTACCTTTCCTATCTTTCTAATTTCCAGGTATATCCCTTTTTGTGTCTGTCCTTAAGATTATTAAAGCAATTTGTTGGTTGTCATCACTATTCCTTCAACTCTTGGCTTAAGTACACTACACAATTCACAATGCTAGGATGTGGCAGGAACCATACACTGAGCAGAGAGTTATGAGCCAGAAAATAAGTAAAAAACACAGTTTAAAGTTTTGGGGTGACACAAGGAAAACTGCATATATCCCCCAGGAAAGTAAAGCTACTATCAACTACTTGATTGCTTAATAGAATTGTTGACTTATATCGCAATTTGACCAAAAGCACTGGAAGCCCATACCAGCACTTAAGGATGCATTTAGGAAAATAAAGTCACATTAATAGTTTGAAATGTTGAATGTTTGAATATAGTTAAATGAGTTTGGGTCTATTCTCTGCCTGGGAAAAAAAGGTAATTGGATATACCATTCCCTTGAAGTATATATGTCTCCACAGAACTTTGAAATTTCTATATATAGTATGAATTATTCAACATATGTGTGAAAATGCCATTATTTTATACTGGGTGAAATACTGAATGGCTATTTTCAACTGGAACAAGACTTTAATTCCTGAAACATTTAATTTATCTTTCCCAAATATCTAGTGCAAAGCAACTAAGATATCTAGCTGTAGAGTATTTGCAGGAAAATGGACACATTATGAACAATCCATCTTTCTAAGAAGCACTAGGCCTCGTTTGACATAACTTTGGAAGTTGCAAGCTGTGTGGTGTTTATACTTGCAGACTGTGTGAAACTATGAGAGTTTATAGTTGTTAGCTGTGTGAATACTATATGTTTATAGTTGTAAGGTATGAGAAAATCATGTGTTTATAGTTGAAAGTTGTGGGGAAAACTGGAGATAAGGGGACACCTGGAAAATCTTGGAAAGCCCCTAAAGGCGGATCGATAGGAGGGACTTTGGGTGGCACGAATGATGTCAGACCGCGTGGACAGAGCACCAGAACCAAAGAACTGAAGGCATGAGATGCGTGCACAGACTGAGCTATCCAATCACCTTGTTGTGATCACGTACCCGGAAAAAACTAAACTGTATAAAAGTTAACTCATTTAAATAATAAATTGAACATCACCTGATCATATTGATCGTCTGTGTGTGTTCTGAAACTCCTGCCATCCATATATCTAGTGAAAAGATGCAACTTGAAGGAGGTCAAAACCAAATTCAATGGCAAAGATGTATTTCTATAGAGACATGATTCCTAGTAGTTAAACCAAAAAATCACAAGTCTGGAGATACTGATGGCTTCTCAGCTAACATCTGTCACTCAAGAGTCCCTCTCCTTACAACTTCCTCTGGAAAGTTCACTTGCTTTCTTATACTTCAATGGCAAGACCCAGAGTCAAGGTCATGGATTACCTTTCCTCGACTCCAAAAATCTTAAGCAAGAAGCGTGGCCAGGCAACATGAGGCTCTGCTCATTCCCATCAGATTCATCCTCAAAATGCTTGTGTCCTGTGATGGTGTAAATCCAGAATGCCCCATAGGCAGTAGAGGGGAATTAAAGCACAGAAGCCTCACATCCAAGTCCTGGCTCAAAAGCAAACTACCACAAAGCAGGATAACATTTCTACCCTAACCTTTTTAAGGCTCTAAGAAAAAAATTATAAGGACAAACATCAAATTATTTTTGCCACATCGTGTCCTAGACTTGGGTTCTATCACTATCTTTGTCTAATCTCCCCAGAAAGAGGAGGAAAAGAGACTAGAAACTCACTCAGAGCCCGTGGAAACTCTTGAGTATGAAGAGGGGTCCTGACTGGACTACAGCTGTTAATCACATTTTCCTTGTATTTTGTCCAAGAAACAAGGCTTCACAGTTTGTATATACAAATAGGAGCCACTCCCGCTTCTGAAGTCAGGGTTGTTTTGAGAAAGAAGAAAATAACTACTGATCCAGATCAAGACTTCTATCAGTGCAAGTGGTGGGTGTTGGTATGTTCTCCCAAGAAACAAGAGATAGAACAAGAGGAAATGGCCACAACCTGCTCCAGGGGAGGTTTGGATGAGATATTAGGAAAAATTTCTTCACTGAAAGCATTGGAACAGGCTGCCTAGGAAAATGCTTGAGTAACCATCTCAGGAGATATTTAAAAGATGTGTAAATGTGGCACTCTGTGACACAGCTTAGGGGTGGACGTGGCAGTGCTAGGTTAATGGTTGAATTCGATGCTATTAAAAGGCTTTTCCCACCTAAAAGATTCTAGAAGTCTACCAGATAATCTTACAGAAACTGTCTCAGACACATTTGGTCCATGGTTTTCTTCACATTTCTGGACCTATCAACTTTCAGTCACCTACCCAGACACGTGTCTCACAAAAACAGTTTTGCTTACACTCCTACCATTTGGCTTCTAGTATCAAACTAGCTCCTTGACATAGTTTTCTTCTGCTGATGAAGGAGCTCAAATATGTTTATTTCTTGTGGTTTTATGTCATGCTAGAGAATGTCCTGAAGAGGACTAATACAAAAATATTACACCCACAACCTTAGCTATTTTTCCAAATGCTGCAAGGACTCTTTCTTCACTGTATTTTCCAGCTACTTCTGGTGCCCCTGCAGTTTAAGCAAAATTCCTTTTTACTCTTTCTGCACCAAGACTATCTCTTCCAATAGATACTTTATTCTCACAAATGGTGTGAGAACACACTTTATTCTCACAAATGTCTCATCACTTGGCCTGCCACTCCATCCCAAGTCTCCCACCATGATTATCAGTGAATATTCACACCAGCACATATACTTGCCAGCCACTTATGTCATCTCAAAAAAGTTTGGGCTTCCTTTTAGAAAAGAGCTTTTATCTCACCAAGCTTTGCTTTCATCTGCCTTTCTCACAAGCCATCCCAACCCAAGTTTCCACAC
Source organism: Chiroxiphia lanceolata (assembly GCF_009829145.1). Taxonomy (NCBI): domain Eukaryota; kingdom Metazoa; phylum Chordata; class Aves; order Passeriformes; family Pipridae; genus Chiroxiphia; species Chiroxiphia lanceolata. The sequence goes on from NC_045641.1 coordinate 34,913,127, forward strand.
CCAGCTACAGGTTCCAGAGCTTTGAGTGGCACAGTGCTCCTCAGCTTTCATTCTCCTCAGATCTACTTCTGAGCATCACTGGTCAGGGTCAGCATTGGGGTAGCAAAGCAGGGCAGCTTTGGCAAAGAATTCTATGGACATTACAGTGTTTAGAGTCATATAAGAGGCAGCTAAATTCAACAACCAAATGCAGGAAACCAAGTACTGAACATATAAGTATTGATTTGCTTTGGGTTTTATTGTGTTTTTCACATGTACTACTGTTTTTGCTTGAAAATCATGGGGATTTCTAGTGTAAGATACTATTCCACAGGCAACAGATAAATTTAACAGGGTTCTGATTTCATCAGCAGGTCCCTTGCTAATAAAATCCCAGGGGAAAAATTGAAATCCTGAAACAAACCTAGGATTCTCCACTATGAAAACAAACAGCACCTGCAGTCAATAGGTACATCTGTCTAAGACAGCAAAGCAAACCTATCAGAGATGATCAACCTCTCTGGGCGTGCTCCTATCTACATGAAACCATCACAAGGAGGATAGCCACCACAGCACAGGCACCACCTATGTTAGCAGACCGAGGAAAGTGGGGACACTCCAGTGGCTTAGCAGGGGTCCTGCTCCATCTATGCAGAGGAGGCTTAGGCAGTGCAGAGAGTTCATTCCCACAGCCATGACTGCCATCTCATAACATTGTGCTCTATCACTTCCTCCCAAAAGCAGTGGTCCAGATTAGCCAGCAGCACCAATACTAGCACAGCCATCAAATACAAAGCATCTTCAGCTATCTCATATATAATAAAACCATCATATATATATATATATATATAAATATATAGCATTTGAAAAGCCTCACAATCAGACCCTCGACAGTTTTTCTGTACTAAAAGGATTCAGCATATGATCTCTTTCTTCTTATATCTGATACCTGGGGCTAGAGTGCAGCATGGATTCAGATTTCCAGCATTTGCACTTACAATTTTGGTTCTCCAAACTTTGTTGAAAAGCTACACAGAATCCTTTCAAAACCAAATCTGAACGAGTTAGATCAGAAACAGAGAAATAGATTTGGATGCACTCATTGGCACAGACACTACAAAAGGAACAGCTGGAGAGGAGGCCAAGAACAAAACTTTAATGTAGTTCACGATTCAAGGAGGTGGTATTAGACGAGCAAATGCTTCTGCAATATGCCGAATCCATTAGCAACTTCAAATCAGACAGACAGTCCCCATGGATTCATGTCACAAAACCTACATTTACAGGAAGACTATTCCCCCTTGCAGGAAAGGCTTACCAAGAATAAAACCCCTTGTAATGAAAACCAGCAGAGAGAATAAATTACCATAAATTCTTTGTATGTCAGCTGCTTGGATAATAATATATGAGCTTCGCACTCTCTGCACAAGAACATTCCTGGATATCCTGATGACACCCTGATTGCAAACAAGGATGAAGAAGCTTTAATGCAATCACGTTCTCTCTCTTTCACTTACACAAGCGAACACCATGGTTGCTGTTCTTCCTATTTAAGACAAAGCTGATCTTAAAATAGGTCTGATTTTGTTTATCTTCAGACTTAACTACAACCAAAAAACTGTAACAGTACATACATGTCTCCTCCTCCACATTTTTAGGAAAAGATGAGATCCACTTCATAAAATATGTAGCAGGTATGTTTTCCAGAACATTCTCTTAAGGAAGGAGGATTAGCTATCACTTTCCAAGTCTTTACAATGTTTATGAAATTAAGACAATTTTATTGATCTTTTGCTACATGCCGTAAAGCTACTATGTTTTACTTATTTCATATTTATCATCCAAATTGGAAGAACAGTGGTTATCTCTTTGCTGTCATGACTTCAGCTCTCAAAAAATTATAAATTTCGGTCTGACTATTCAAATGTCCTACAACACACTTCCTCATATTAAAGTATTTCTTTAAACTATGGATTAATCTATGTATTGAAAATTCACATATACAGAGAGATCAATTTTCGATCTTTTTGCATGTAAATACACAACAATACCAGTGTGACTGGTTGCAGAGAACATGGCTGTTGTAGATTTATCTCACTCTTCTAAGGAAATTATAATTTAGAATTATTCCTTCCTACATTGTGCAAATCTTTTACTGTAATTATTTGGTATTTGAACTACTGTATTAGCTATAACCTCTGGTTTCAGCAGTAAGATAGCTTCTGGATGTATGTGTCCACATATGTGTATATATATACACATGTATATTTACATAAACACATATATCCTCCATTTTTTTTATGATTTTAAGATGCTTTAATATTTTCCACAACAGTGACAAATAAATACTGAACTCAAGTTTGCTTTTCTTTGTTTCATTCACAGACCTCTTGAAAGTAGTGCATGGACTGTGAATAGTCCATGGGCACTTACTGAATTTTTCTGCTATCATTACCCATAACATCATTAAGTTTTGTTCATGATAACTTTGCAAGAGTCACTTGGTATGTAATCTTCAGCTTTGTAATCAACACTTAACAATCTTAAAGTTTGTTTCTGAACAATAACTGCTTACTGTATTCTTCTGCTATTCACCATAATTTTTCATATCTTCAAGTATTCCTCTGCCTTCATCTGTTAAGGCACAGGCTTCAGATATCACTGCATCTGATGTCTCAAAAGCAAGCAGTGTAGATATACAACACATTAGATAGAAAGGTATTTTGTTCTTGGATAAGAAACACCATGATTTTAGTTCACATTACTCTTTTTCATCCTTTTTCACATTCAATCACAATGAAACTCAAATGTTAACAGAGTAAAAGCAATAAAATTAAATCACATTCTGATTCTCAAACTTGGGCTTATAGTGACATCTCAATCAAGAAAATATCTGAAAATATAGTTACTGATCAGCTTAAGAAAATAAGCAGAAAATGGTATCAGTAAAGAGAATCTGAAAATTCTTTCAGCTAACCACAAATCACTCAAATGCCTGAAAACACAAAGTTTCAAACAGGTTACCAAGCCTCGTCTTTTTTGGTATGCATATACAAAAAGTCACTGTGGGACAGACTGGGGAACTTATGAGGAACCACCAAAAATACAAGGCAGCTTCACTCTTTCCAACATCATCCCACTGCTATTTCCCTTTCATGGCAACATGGACAGTAGAATTTTCTGTGAAAAGATCACAGGAAATGTCACTTAGTTCATTACTCTATGACTAATTATGAGGAAACAGAAGGAGGGGAGCTCATTACAGTCATTTTTTGGCTCCTGAGTAATTCCTGAGCAATACTTAAAAGAGAGAAACCTCACATAGTGAATGAACATGCAAGTGGATGCATGGTGCTGCTGCCTTCAGTGGGACAATACACTGGAAATGTTATCTTTGATCCTAATTTCTTTTAAGACAGCTGTCCATAATATTTCATCAGTATCAAGACCATACAAGTTTAAAACTGCAACAAGCAGAAAACACACACAAATAAAACCTTTTGATTCGTAATGGGTATTTAGCTATCAGGCTCCAAACTTCACCAAACATAGAATCAGCAAAAACAAAAAAACTCCATGAGCTAATACATGCCTGTCTTTTATTAATTTATTTATTCTTAACATAATCAACTATAAAATTCCCTATTGAAGGTGCTGTCAAAGTAGCTTCAAAGTTTCCTATACACATTTGGTGTTTCACAGATTCATTTAAATAATCTTTTTTTTTTTGCTACCCAGGGCATCACTTGGACCCTTGACAAACTGAACAGTTGCCTCAGCACTTTGACTTGGGAGTTCTCAAACTGCACTGCATGTACAGACATAACATGCAAACCCCTTCAAAATGGCACGTAGTCAATGTGGCTAATGCCCATTCAAGAAGGTCCAACCTCCCCTACTGTCCCATGGCAGAAATCAGGAAAAGGTTTTTCCCTATTCTGTTGTGGAATCATGAAAAAGAAATAGCCTGGATTCTCCACTGCCTTTGTGATCTCCCCTACTCAGCTACCTATTTGCAAAAGCAGCAGCACTTCTTTTGACAGTCAGGTAAAATAAAAACCCCCAAATCACACTGTACACCATAATAACAAAGCGGGTCCAGAATATGCACTGAAAGTCAAACTGACTTGTCTAGGATTGTTAATGAACACTTGAATTACAGCTACATTGAGATCTGGAATCTTGAAGACAGTTGCAAAGCTCAGTAAGTGGGCAGGCACACCACATCCCAGACCAACCACTCCAAGCTCTCAGTCTGGGTAAATTGTGAGGATGTGAATCCCATGAAAAATAAGGGCAGAGTCTATACTTATATTTCTGTAGGGACTAAGTGAAAACTGAATGAGGATTTTCTGTTATGTTGGACAAAGGACTCTCCACACTGTGCTACTGCCACAGATGCAACAAAAGGGAAGTCAGCCCTACTCCCTGGGGCTAAAGTTACTACCTCAGTGCAGCTGTCAGCCAACACAGAGCAGCTGCTGTTCAATATTACATGGCACATGGACATAAGAAGTAGCTCTCAGACTGGCATTTGCAGGAACTGCACCTGCTGCTGGTTTGGTGGCCTTGCCTGAACCATCCTGAAAATGTCCATAACTGCAGTGTTGAAGAGGAAACTGTATCTTCTACAAAGGGAGCTCAAGCACTTCGAAAGGCATAACCTACCTTCCACTTGCTCCTGCTAGCATTTGGAAGGGCTCCTGCTGCCTTGGGAACTCCATAATATTGAGTAAAAGTAGCTGTTGGGCACGTTTATCACTGTGTTACACAGTTCCAGAGTGAAAACAGAGAGAGACAAGATGTAACTAGACAATCTTCTGGACTGATGAACTTTCCAAGGAACTCCCTAACCAACACTGCGCTTCTCTGCCTTTTTTTTTTTTAAGTATTAAAAGAAAACCTAAAAAAGAATCTCTGTTTTCTCTGTTCCTTCTCATTCTTTGAGAAAACAGCTATTAATTAGAAAGTTTATGCCTGTTTCTTTTTGAAGAATGCAATTTCTTTTTACTTTCAAGCTTTGGGATTTTTTTTGTCCAACAAAAATGAACTGTTCATATTACATCTTTGTTCAGGCTGTCAGGTTTTCTCTCAATTACTAACTCATTTTAGCTCAGTGAAACAACAATTGTGGTAAATTTATACTCAGGTTCAGAAAAATGGAGTCCTGACCCACAGGTGCTATAACAATTTATACAAAAATGTATGTACATAAGCACGTCACTAAAGGAAAAAAGACATAAATCCTGTCACTGGAAACTTTAAAATACTCAGACGTGCCCTCCTTTTGACTGCTGGGGAGAAGGCAATGATATATCAACTTAAGCCTCATAACATGGTAGGAAATTTCACCTTCGTTATTTATCACTGGCTTGTGATACAGTTGAGAACACCATGCCCACACTACCTTTGCAAAGTTGCACTGGTCTCTGAGAGGTCACAACACACCGGACGTCCAGAAAAAAACCAACAAAACTAAATTCCAGGCACAATTTCTTCTGCCAGACAGAGCTGTCAAATTCTAGTTCAATAAAAATATAAAAGTTTCCTTGAGAGCATTGTGGATTTAAACTGTATTTTATTGGTGACATTTACCAATGCACTATGGTAATGCAGTCACTGGAATAGCTGGTATTTCTTTGCTTTAAATCTTTCTCTATTCACTGTTGAGAAGCTAAAGCAGAATAAGCCTGTTAGATGCCATTTCCAGTAACATGTTTTCCCCCACAAAACTATGTCTCCTGTTTGCTTTTTCATAACCAGTCCAATCTGGAGCACTTTTTCTGCCCCAATACACTTTCAGAGAAGTCTCCTTTTCTTCTAAAAACTTCACTCTCAACAGCATTAATAAAAACTTCGGATGAGCAGTACAAGGGATAAGATAGAGAGGCTGCAGTGAAGACTTACATATTACTTTCTCTTTTCTGTTACAAAAACTTTCTGGGCAGAAGCTTTCTTTTAACTTTTGCCCAGGGCTGAATATGTTGAGATAGCATCTTAAAAGGTTCCTAAATATTAGAGGAGTGATACTTTAAATCAAATGCCCAAAAGAAGAATGGAGGCAAAAAGGACAAGCATCTTTAAAAGTTCATACACTTACAAGATGCCAACAGAACCCTGGCTTGTATCAGAAATTGTGTGGCCAGCAGGACTAGTACAGTGATCAACCCTCTGTACTTGGTGCTGTACTTGCTGAGGCTGCACCTCAAGCCCTGTGTTCAGTTTTGGGCCCCTCACAACAGGACAGACCTCAAGGTCCTGGAGCATGTTGAGAGAAGGGCAACGATGCTGGTGAAGGGTCTGGAACACGAGTTTAATGAGGAGCGGCTCAAGGAGCTGGGGTTGTTTAGCCTGGACAAAAGAAGGCTCAGGGAAGACCTTATCACTTTCTACAATCACCTAAAAGTAGACAGGTGGGAGTTGGTCTCTTATCACAAGTAACAAGTGATAAGACGAGGATTTGACAATCCTCAAATTGTGCCAGGGGAGGTTTAGACTGGGTATTAGGAAAACCTTCTTCACAGAAAGGGTTGTCAAGCATTGGAACAGACTACCCAGGGAAGTGGTGGAGTTGCCATTCCTGGAGGTATTTAAAAGATGCATAGATGTGTCACTAAGGGACATGTTTTAGTGGTGGACTTGGCAGTGCTGGGTTAATGGTTGAACTCGACGATCTTAGAATACTTTTCCAATCTCAATGATCCTAAATGATTCCAAGAGTGAGGGAATGACACAGTGCTTGTGGTAACACTGTGGTAGATCAGTTTGATAATGCAGAAGGTTTCATTAATTTATATTACTAATAAATTTATGAATTTTTAATATAAAACTTTTTCCCTTCAAGAAAAAAAAATGCTATGAACCAGTCTCCTTTTGCATGCAACTTGCCAAAACTTGGCCCTTTGTCTCCAACCAGGGCAGTCCTCCCCGCATGCCCCCCTTAGCACCCTCAGGCCAGCAAAACTCCCGTAGGGAATGTAGACAGGAAGTAGAAATGAGTTTACCTTTTGTTGATTTACTGACAGCTGTTTGGAGAGGTGCTGTAAGGAAGAGACTCGCCTGCTTAGGGATCGTGCCTACAGAAAGTCTTTGCTCTGGCAGAAACACATCAGCAGCACCACAGTGGTAAAGAATGAAATACAGATGGGGCACTACTCACCAGAGTCATGCTAGGAGGCAGATTAAGCTGTAAAAATGCAGAAATCTGCCTAAAAATGCAGGTATACTCTCACCCCTATTACACAGCGTATTTCAGCTTTAGCAGATCCCCAGACTAAGTATGTATAAAGCACATGAGAGCGTGACTCCATTCTTCACATGAGTAATAACAGCCCATTTCCACCTGGAGCCTTACCTTGCAATACATTCCTAAAACATCTATGTAAGTACTACTACATAATTGTAGACTTTAACTTCATATGGGATAAAAAATTTTCATAAAATGACCGATTTTAACTCCTACTATTTAACTCTGAGCAGCTCGGGTCCCTGCTTCTCTCACAGTGTGCCCTTCCCAGTGCAAGCCATACCTGCTTCACGTCCAGTTTCTCTCACATCCCCCTCATTTCTCTTTTCCCCATTGTCCTCTTTCCTATTTGCTTTGCAGAGCTCCCAGTATTGCTGCATCTCTTGCTGTTGCTGCTCATTCCCCCAGTTGCAGCTCAGCTCTCCTCTGCCTGCTACCACAGCACTGGGGACCATGGGCAGCACCAGCGGACTGCAAAGCAAAGGCCTGCAATGTGTACCATCTCTTCTCTTCCACTGCATGCCACCCTTCTCCTTTCCATGTTTCCTCAGGCTTCACCTCCATTCATATAATTCTGTGGAATTAAGATACTTCAAACTGATTGAAACTCCCATGGGCACCACATAGGCACAGGCAGAGAGCAAATTTGGTTGTGAAGAAAAATACACTGCTCTCATGAGAAGGCAAAGATGGGCATAGGTTTTTGCAGACCTGCAAAATTTGCAATGTCTGTCCTACTGTACCTGTCTAGTGCTTGGCTCCAGCCTGCTTCACACCTTCTATGCCACTCTGGGATGCTCACCCAGACTGAATTTCTGGGGTATTTTTGAATCTTGTCCTCTGATGTCTGTTATAACTATTTGAAACAGCAATGACACTGAAGATAAACTCATGAAACATTTGCAGTGCACTTCTATCCTGCAGCAAAGCTGATAATTGGAAGGATGTTTGTCCAACACCCTGCCCGTGAGCAAGTCTGGGGTTTCATTATTTACAGCTCAAATGTTTTGCCTGCAGTCATATTAAAACTGGCACCATTTATCAATAAACTGTTTTCTTAAAATAGCTTCACCTTTAATATTCACATAATAATCTTTGTTTTATTATTTTCCTCAGAATACTTTCGAGAGGAGAAAAGCACAGCTATTCCCACTGGGCCACTAGGGACAAGGCACAAGGTCCCAAACACTTGCTGAACTGTTGTGCAAGAAGTTCAGCGGGAATCAGCCAACAACGTCTGCAAATCTACATGTGCTGGGAAAAACAATTCCTACATTTTACATACGTAACTTATATCAGAGCTGCCATATCAGCTATCAGCTACTAATATCTGATAGATAAGGGATAGCTAATGGCCACTTATCTCTTTATAGGATTGCAGCTTTCTCTTCACAACTTACAGGCACCTGCATGCAACTATATCTGTTTATCTAAACCAGAGATAATTTCTCTGCAGAACTCCAGTCATACACACATTCTCAGACTGTGAGGCTGCAGCAGTGCTCCTAGTTTAAGTAGTACGTGCTTGATTTGGAAAGTATTTTATGTCTTTCTTTTCTGTCAAAGCTTCACATAGGTTGGTTAGAATGCTGCTGTACTTTAGATCATCCTGAATAATTAATAAAGAGCTTGCCAGTTCTTGAATATATTAGCAGTGAAGAAATATTGCTTGAACTTGTGAACTGTGATCAGCTTGCTGCAGAAGAGAAAATCCTTTCTCCTCCTTTCATTACTTCTTACAACATTAAGTTCAAAGAATTCTTTTGAACAAAAGGACAATATTACAAACTAATAATGCTCATTAAATAAGTCTGCCTCTTTTGTTCTAACATACTCAGTGCTGGAAAGCCTAAAGAGCAATTACAGAAGGAACATCTTAACAAAAATTCATCTCTCTCCCTCCCCTTCAGCAATAATAATGCAGGCACTTAGAGTTTCAAAGCAATCTTAAAACAATCCTGGCCAAAGGCATTCTTAAGTGCAAATAAAAAAGTCAGCACCAGTGAAAAATCTAGAAGGGAAAAAGTCATGTGGTGTCTTCTCTGCTCTCTCATAGTCTTTGGCAACTTCACTAACTGTTCCTAACCAGTAATGAACAAACCAGAGTAAGGAGTCCAGGGCTGTCCCCCATAGGGCAGATCATGGCCACTCTTTGCCTTCATTTTCTTATCTGACAAACAGTCTCTCAATAAAATATTAAAAAAAATAAAAATAAAAATCCAAGCACCGAGGAATGTTTTTTGTGTTGTTTTGTTTGTGGTTTTTTTAATTATATTTACTACATTACAAGAACTAAGAGCAATGTCAAAACTTCTGCTGACAGACGTCCACAGCTCTCCCCTGAGGATTCTCTCCTGTCTTCTCATGAAGGGCACTCTAATGGCTGAAGAAGGGCTGCAATGTTGGAAGTGGCCCTGAAGTTCATACGTGCTAGTGGAAAAGAAAGTTTTCAGATTTTGCTTCTACTCTTTATTCTTTCACTGCAGTTCATTTACTAAGTCAGAAAAAACACAGAACTCACTTGCATAAAAATAATGCAAAAAATCTAACAGATGTGGACATCTTGGATAAACAGGTGTTGTATGAAAAACCTTAAAGCATATTTCCAAAACCCCAACTGAATGTACAAAGTCAACAAATTCATACTGACTGCCTATTTATAGAACTTAGCAGACACTTAAGAGCTTTCTGAATATTCAGAACTAATTTTAGAAAGACAGAGAGCCAACCTATGTTCAAAAGTCCTTACAGATATTGTCACTTTTGTGATTTTTTACTTCATTCAAAGCAAGCTGTTGCCTCAGTTCTAGTACTGTAAAGTTGTATTTTTATAAACAACTTATTGGCACAATTAGAATTACTATCAAAATAATATACCAGCTGGTTACTCGCTGTCACAACCTGGGATGATTCTCTGGAACAACGGCAAGTTTGTAATAAGATACTATACAGCCTTGGTGTCAAGTCCTTAGCATGACTTTAATTCATGCTTTAAAAAAAATTCTGGGTTTGTTTATGTTTTATTTGCTTGTGCATGAAGAGAAGTATAACATACATCCAGCTACATTCAGAATTCATCCTTTGATGCTTTAGGTACCTAACCAATTTTTAGATAACTGATCATCTTGTAAAATGGAGTGCACCATCCTGTCTTTAAAGCTTGCTTTATCTCACTGTATTGCAAACATACTGGTAGCATAAAAATATATGTCTGCAGAAAGGATCTGTATGCACAGTAGGTGATAAATTATTCTGAAGATATGCTATAAAGCTTTGATGGTGAAAGGCATACCACTCAGGTCCTCATGCTATGCCCTGTGTAACTACAGTTGACATCTTTATCAGAGTGCTCCTATTCTGTTTCCATTATAATAAAATCCAGAATAACTTCTCTGATCTGTGTATGTTAAAATATGCAGTCCTGTCTCTAACAAAGAGCCCCATTTCTGTAAGCAGCTTTACACTCCAGACACAGCTTCCTAAAAGTCCTGTTCTTCAGGTTAATAAAGGAAAAAAAACAAACATGTCCATACATAAATTAACCACAGTCATGGTTTTGTAATGCACTGCTTGAAAGGCAATTTTTAAACTATAAAGTGGTTAATCGAGCTGTAAACCTGACCAGTTTACACATTTCAGCAACTTTTCACATACTATATATGTATATTGTTCACTGGTGTACTTAACACAATAATTGTAAATTGTACCATTTTTATTTAGCATGTATATGCAATGTGATTACCACAGGCTCTTTGGTATGCACAGCATACTGCTCAGTGCTCAAGGTCTTACAGGAATAAACTGGGGGGGGGGAAAGCCCCCTAGTATTTCACCACTGCAAAACGAAATCGTCCTACAATACAAGCAGCCATATAAAGAGCAGATTTGTGGTTGATCTTACGACTTCAAATGTGGCTTTTCCTTACATGCAGTTGGTTCAAGTGTAAGTAACCATTCTCTCTAAGCCTAGTGCTTCTCATAGTGATGACTATAAAAACAGCCACTACTTCAGATTCTTGATCTAGCTTTTGACTTACACTGTTCTTTTGTGATAGAAAAGAGGTAAAAAATTAAAATGATATATAAAAACTAACCCCCCCACTTCTCAGTGCAAATTTTAGTAGCTAATACACCTTTTCTCTTTTAAGAACCACTTAACTACTTTTAACATTGCTTAAAATATACATAATACACATATATCCAAACACATATAAATAATCACAACTAAAAAGAGACTGAGCCAGCAATATTTCAGCTCAAAGGTAAAAGCATGAGAGATTTATTTATGAAAGGAATCAGGTCACTCCAGCACAAACTCCCATCCACCATAAACATTTTAACACCTATTAGAAAAATGTATAACTGTAGAATGTAGAAACAATGCACTGGTGTAGAAACAACACATTGGTGTAGAAATCAGGAATAGTTTTTTTGGTCCTTAGACGATCTAAATTCAAATCATGTTTCAGCACCTATGAGGAAACAATCTCACACAGTATTGTTCTTGCAAATTGCATCACCAAATAACATAATACTTTTCTTCTATGGTTGGTTGTTAATGGACACAAATATGAAGCTTCGCCTGAGCTTGGTAACATGTGATTTCTTTACTGAAAATGTACTGACCTCTAAAATAAAGATTCAAAAACCTGAAGTGTAATACACATTAAGGGAACTAATCTCATAGTCTTTTAAATTTCCTGCATGAATAATCATTGTGCGCTTCTTGTTTGCCACATATTTTGCCTTAAAAGGGGGTGGTTGATACAGTGGAAATACAGAAGAAGACTTGGTGTACTGCAACCTCAGCAGATACAGTGGCCCTTGTACCCAGAGAGGCAATACGGCACAGAAGGAGCGCATGGGCAGGGGCAGCAGTGAAGGAGGACTAAGAGGCAGAGAGGTTAGACCAGTAGATATTTGAAGGTCCCTTCCAAACCAAACCATTCTGTGATTCTACAACTGTGCCTGTCTCCTACGAATGGCATAAGTTTGAGGGTAGAGGGCAGAGAAGAAGACTAATATTCCCATCTGAAGACGACCCTGGAGGTTATCCACTGCAGGGTCTGACTCATAGCTATGGGAAGGAAGGGCAGCAGCAGGTCACTGACTGAGTTTTGGAGAGCATGCTCACAACTCTTATTTTTGCCTTGAAACTAGCTCAGAACACTTGAAGATTCTCCTGCTAGAGATTTTTAAATTACAAACTAAGCACGCAAAGACACATAGCTCTCCTTTTTGCTTTGAAAGGTTAAAATGAAGCACAGGAAGAGGGGAGTGAACTGTTGTAAAATACAGTATTGCCTGAACATCTCCCCGTTGGACAGAATTGCTTTTGGAGAGTGTCTAGTTGCCCAGAATGAGGCATTTCTGTTTACATCCTTATCTGAAAAAAATGAAGTTACAAGCTTACCTTGCCAAGATAGGCATGAAAAATGACGTAACATAAAGAAAGAAAACCACGTATTTCCACTTGTTGATGTACAGTTAGCTCACATAATTTATTAAAAACACAAGATACTAATCAAGTGCACAGTATACCTACATCTTTTCACCATGGTAGGGTCTGAAAAACAGTAAAGAAATTATTTTGGGGACCTGCACAAAGGTACAGGATTAGTGCAGAAGAGAAAGATCCTAGCAGAGACAGATTGGGGGCAAGTACTAAAGCGAGGAAAACTGCTTTTGGAGCAAAAAAATTCAATGAATGCACCAAACCACATGACTAGCAAGTTAGAAAGGAAGGAGATCATACAGCTGATGCAGCAGCAGGAAACTGCCAGCTGTTGGCAAAAATCCTCTGCACACTAACAGTGTGAAGGTCCATCCCTGTCCTCAGCTAGCCTGACTCTGTTGAGCACTCTGTAACTGGTGTCTGAGATGCAAATGCCAAGGCCACAGAACCCAGAGAATTAGCTAAAAGAACAGAGGTTTTACTCAAAATGGTGAAAATTAAGGAACCTGTCAATTAGGACAGTTACTCCAGTCCAGCATGCATATGGCTTACAGGAGAATATATGGACACACCTCTAGACTTTTTTTTTTTCCGACTGTTAATACTAGAGACAAGCATAAGGCACACTAACACAAAAGATCAGTAGTATCATGCTGGTTCCTATTGGGAGGGAGTGGGAGGAGCAAGGAGTCTCAAAGGAAGTTAAGATTATTTCAAAGGAGAAAAAAAAACACTAGCCTGAGTTCTGTTGGATGATGGAAGCGTGAAAGAATTAAGATGGCTATGATGTACGAGATTATTGATTATCCCAGGAAAACTGTGTTTAACTGTAGCAACAACTCTCATCAGTGAGAGACTAAATTAGTGCCCAGATCTGTTTTATAAAGACATCGGCAGACAAAAAGATTGCTCTACTCACATCAGAAGAAGAGAAAACGCTGACTTTCAACCTGATAAATGTGTAATAGAGCTACCAGAATAGAAACATTTTACACATACGAGAAAAACAGGCATTACCCAGCACAGATTTGACAGAGGAGTAAATCTACAGAGGAGAGGATAATTAATAAATATTTAAGCTCACGTATTTTGAAAAACGTGGTCCCACATAGCAATCTAAAGAACAAGAAAATGCATTACATAAGTTTGATTGCAGTATTCTTCTCTTTTTCCATTACTGACCTCATTGTATTAGCATGTTACCCTTTCATGCCTCTGCAAAACAAAACACTAATTGATTTTGAGATATCCTGACTAATAATCAAAGAATTCTGATTTTTCAAGCTAGGCTGATAAAAATAGTTTAATTCACATATGGATGTATATCCAGGGGCACAGTAACGGCCATTAAATATTTCACAGTACCCAAGATAAAAAACAGAAGCTTCTTATTTGCAGACACACAATACTACTACAATGTTGGAAGTTTCCAGTAAAAAACCGAGCCAAAATCCCAAATTAAACCCTTCTACACAGAGAAAGAAAAAATTAACAAACATCACAGATTTTTTTTTAAAGTTATTTTTAGAAAATAAGGTGTGTTCATTCCTGAAAAGGGAAGGTGTCTTAGGCAGGTTTTCACATATCTGCTTTAATAATCACACAGAACTCAGAGTAGGATGCAAGTAGTATTTTAAAGTTCTGAGCGGTAAAAACAGAGACTACAAAGATTTACAGTAACATAAAATGCACACTGCTCTAACAGGCAAATTAACTTCACAAGTGTGACATGAGAGTGCAGCCCTGAAAAAACACACACTACTATCTGTACTTCACCACATACAACAGCCTTTGGCATCTAAAGCACAGGTAAAAGCAGCTCACGAAGGACAGGAAACAACAGAAACTCATCCTGGATATAGGTTCTGGGTAGCACTGTCAGTTGTTCCCACTAAGGCAGACCATGCACTGACCCAGGAGGGACTCCTCTGAGCGGTCAGCAGAAATACAATGCAATTACAGCCCACAATAACTTTAGCACTTCATTTAGGAAAAAAAAAAATCCTCCTTTTAGCAATTAAAAAAAAAAAGAAAAGAAAAGAAAAGAAAAGAAAAAGAAAAGAAAACAGGAACCTGTCTTCCTAGCAGGAGCACAGCCTGGGACATGTAAGGATGTTAACTGAAAGAGCTCCTACACTCTTCTGTATCAGGAGTTCTTTGTTGCCTGACAGTAAATTGGAAGGACAGTCATATTTAAAAGTAAAAACAACAGGCTGCGTCTCTGGAAGAATGCAAAGGAGCCCCCGAATGAGTAAGAAGAAAAGCAGGTTACCTTTAGCAAGTCTCCTCAGGATCTGACAGCGGCATTTGAAAGAGACAGCTATCATTCTGGCCGCCTGCCTCCCTGGCAAAGCGCGCTCGGGGCTCTGCTCGGGTGAATGCAGCAGCAGCCTATGAATTCCTCCTTCCGCACATACCAGGAGAAAGGTAGCCCCGGTAGGGAGTGACAAGGCTTAATTCCTCTTGGCTGATGCAGAGATCAGCTCCATGTCATACAGCAAAGCTGTGTCATTCACTACTAGCGCCGTCACCACCACCTGCATGAGGAGATGAAGGGCTTACAAAGCCGTATTTCTTTAAAAGCTAGAAAGCATCCAAATGCACACACGGACGTGGATATTAGAGGGAGACGTTCCCCAGCCTCTCGCATTCCCTGACCCTGCAGGGAGCGATGGTTGCTGCGCCAGGCAAAGAGCCACATGTTTCAGCAAAACGTGGTGATTTTTCTCCTCTTTCCTCACATCTTTCCTTTCCCTTACTGTTCCCTCTAGATAAAAAGGGCAGCAACACCAGGAATCCTACTTCTGGGGGAGGAGGAGTCTATTTTAAATGGAAAATATTCTAATCAAACTATAATAAAGATTTACTCTTACAGATCTGTAAGAAAGAAGAAAAGAAAAAGCCTGATTTGATAACCTGGAAAGCTTTTTGACAATCGTAGACAAGTATATTACAGCCATTGAAGCACAGACCACAGGGGGAGGGAGAGAGCTGGAGGGAAGTGATGGATTGTTGTGTGTGGGCAGGATCACCAAGCATTTGATCACACCAAAATAAAATGATGCTGCATAGAAAACAAACAGCAAATCAGGTTTTTTCCTCTCACTGGAGAGCAGATTTTAGTGCACCTGAAAAATATATTTGGCCAAACATTGCACCATTTATAAGATATCTTCAGCTCACCAGGAGTTTTATATCCTCTCATGTCTATTCAGACAGCAAATTAACCTGCTTGTAGAATTCATTCAGAAAACTATGAAGTAGAGCACACCTCTTAAACAAGAGTTTCATCTCACCTTTATGGATCCAGAAAACTACCACAGGACAAAACTCCACACCCATCCTAAAAAACAAAGAATCAAATCAAAATAACCTATATAGAGTTTGTCATGTCAAATCTATGCACAAACCCTAAGTCCTGCATCAGATACTCCCCTTCAGAAAAAAAGATAATTATTTCTTTCTCAAGATTTATCCTTGAGTAATATATTTAAAACTGTCTTCATATATTCTGTCCCATTCATGTGCTTTCATTACAAAATTCTGCCATCTTTTATCTATCACTATATTTACTGTTATGGTCCAGTGTCATGGTGCACATCTTCTATGGTCATCTACTGAAAGCCTGGAGGAGGCACAGACAGCTTTCACATTTGGAGCCTTTTCTCTCTCCCTGCCCACTCCACACTGTATCAGCAGCCCTGTGCTTCCATATTATGACTCCCTATTACAGTGATTGCTTTTTTTTTTGTTTGTTTTATTGGTTAGAGCAACAGCCATATTTCCAAGGGCAAGGTGAAACATTCCATCAGCACAACTGCAATTGCCCAGACAGATCTGGTGAAAATTGATTTTATTTCATTGTCATTAAAAACAGATAAGGGTAATCGAGTCATCTGTTCACCATCCTTGTTATCACTTCTTATAGCTGCTATTGTACCAGACAGCCATAAAATCCAACCAGCAGAAAAGCAGATGCACCTGAAGCCATGGACTGATGGCTCCAGCCCTGTAACCACAGACCTTCGGACAGGGATGGACAGGGTGTGCAAGGAGGGGTGAAACTAGGGGAAGAACATGAAGGTTTAAGACAGTGTAATTCAATGGTCTGGAAGAAAAATGGAAAATCTTGGACTATCGCGGAGGGGGAAGGGGAGAAGAGTTGTGTATTTGTATTCTCCCATAAAGAGAAAACCAAGAGAAGGGTAAGTGGCTCTCTCTCTGACAATACGTTTTTTGAGTTAAAAATTTGCCACCATTCTTTCAGGTCACCTTCTGCTCAAGTAACAGGACTTCACATCAATAATACCAATAAATACCACCCTATATCTGCTTTTCTTTCTCTCTCATGCCCTGGAAAAGCTATTCCAGAAACCATCTCAAGCCTATAGCCTCAGCACACAGCCTCCGCTCACAGCTCTTCCAGGTCTGACATGCTGAAGCTGCCCGAACTTGCTGCTCTCCTTCTGCAGACTGGCATCCAGAATCCTTATTACTGTCACTGCATCTGACAGATACCTGTCCTCGATGCCATAAACCTTGCTGTGCCCAGACAGACCCATTTAAACACTTCCCCTTAACTCAAGGGCAACCAGAAGATACCAAAAGACCATCATTTAGCTGCCCTAATATTTGTTCTTTGATTCTTCCCCGTCAGCTGTGGGGTCATCAGGCAGCTGGTCTCTGCTCCCACCTCTTTGGACATGGACCTGCCAGCATCAGAGCCAGGTGAGCCTGCAGTGCTCCTCCTGCCCTTCAAAAGAAGGTAATTTTGGTGAGCAGCTCTTAACTCAGGAGTCCACTTTTGTGCAATTTTAACACCCTTGAGGACTTCCAGTGTGCAAAGAATGGCAAGAGGTTGTATCTACACCACAAGGAAGAACTGATTGCTGCTTGCCTTTGTCATTTGTAGCCTCCTTTACCAAGGGGGCTGAACCAGCGTTAGCTGTGAAGTTCAGACACAGGAGAAAAATCAAGCCTTTATGTAATGAAATGCTGAGCCCCAATGAGATTAAGTAAAACTGTGCAACACTGTTATTATACAGAAATTTTGACATATATGCAATACCGGTGGCATACTTGGTCAGAAAAGGTTTTACTAACAGTGAAAAGATATATTCCTTGATCCAAAAAGCTTATTGTATTGTTTACTACTTCTAGATTACTGGTGTATATGCTAAATAGCCTCTGAAGCACTGCAACAGTCACTTCCAACCAAGCCAAAAGGATTAATTTTTGTTTATGTTTCTTCAGACAATTCTTCTGTCCTTGCCAAAGGAGGTCATGTGCAGATTTGAATTCCTCAAAAAGATTTTGGATGGCAAAGAATTCATACTTCAAGTACAGCACAGAACATAATGATATACTGTATGTACTGCACTTCTTTTTTTCCTCATTTTTGATAGGTCAAGAAAAGATGCACTTACTGAAACAATTTCTAAAATAATTACTCATGACACACATGGTTTTATCACCTTCTTGCCTGACAATCATCAGGATTCACAGAACTGTTCTTGTCCAAAGTTCTACTTCTGAAATGAATTTAACTATATTTTTTTTTACCAAATTAAGGATTTTGTGATTATTAAATGTCTCAACATTCCAAAAGCCAGCCATCATTTTCTGAGGTGTCAGTCATTCAAGCTCGGTTCGGGAGGAAAAACTGGCTGTTCAGGAGGAAATACGGGGAAGGAGGTAAAAACAAAAAGGGGTAGGTAATGTAATATTAGGAGATCAAAAACCTTCAGACATAGTGAAAAATTATTTATACTCTATATAAGACAGGTTAAACTCTTTAGTAATTACATTTCTTCCTTATTAATCAACAGAGCTACACATTTTGTTACTGTTTTCCCTGGGCTCATCTGTAAGAATCTTTTTTCATTGTGATCCATTTGGACAGCAGCATGAATTTATATCACTTTTATTGCTGCACTCATTTCTTTCTTCGGGAGTCTGAAAGGTTATTTATAAACTCTAGAATATATGTAACACAAATACTTTGTCAACTGAATTTGTATTCATAAGTACTCAGTAGAAGGTCATTAGATGAAAGAAGCTTATATTTCCATATGATAAGCCAGGCAGTATATTATACGTACCCTATTTAACACCATCTTCTGGTTAATCTTATCAGATCATATTAGCCGAAATAAATGAATCAAAAAAAAAGTTACTATCTATGACACTTCTCTGTAGAACAAAAAAAAATATGTAATGAAATTTCTCTAAAGTAAATTGAAGATTATAACCTTTATACAGTGTGACATTTAGATACAATCAGGAAATTTCTGTTAAGAAACAGTATTCAATGAAGAATACAAATTCTACAAAATATCAAATTGTCTTTGAGGGGAAAAAAATAAGTTTGCAAAAAATGCATTTCTGTCCAGAAAGCATGACTCTAACATATACATCCTTCTGTTTCACAGAAATATCTATACCCAGAAGATACTCTACGTTTAATTCTACGCATGCTGTATCAAACATTTCCTTTCATGTACTGACTGAACAGCATCTTAAAACCAGTTACTCCTCTCTCCCTTTTTCACTTTACAGGGGATTTGTCCATATGATCTGCTATAATTGTTTCTGGATGTCGCATGCTCCTATTTTTCTTTACAGGCTAAGTTTGTGTGTAACCACCTTGAAGCAGATGCACCACAGACTACTTACTCAGTCATAGTGATGTACAGCATAGACCCAGACCTTTAAAGAAAGCCAACCTGTGGGGTTCAGTGGAGATGTGCTCAAACTACAGTCTCACCAAGACATTAAGGCAACCAGAAAGACATGCAGATATCGAATGTTTCATGTGCCAAGAAGACACGGTGATATCTACTGGATCTACCCGCATAAGAAAACTGAAATTAAATATTACGAAGTCTGAATGCATTAAGATTTTGTACAACTCAATATTTTGTTTCATCATCTTACAAGCTACTGCTGACATCATCATTTTACAAGCTACCACATTATTCAAATGGAAAAGTCAGATTTTTAAGGGAAAAGAGAATTAATTTAGCTCTAAAAATAACAAATGATTGTAAGGATATTTCTGTTTCAAAAACTAAAACATTTCCACTATAGTATTTGATACATGCTTATATCAATCAAGAACTAGCAACAAAACCAGGAATCTCACTCCTAACAAATCAAAATTTTTCATCCCCAGGAGCCGTATTCCCATGCAGCAGCAGGCTCAGTCAGTCCAACATTTTGCAATGGATACTGCTCTCTTATGAAGATTCTCCTTCACTATAGGGAGAGAGAATAAAAAGGCAAGTGCAATAAAGACACCCTGTTTCTCCCCAGTGCTCAGATTATGAAAACAGACAACTTGTCAGATTTGCATAATTTGGAGGATCTTGTAAATTTATGTTTTTATTAAATCAACTACAGCAGCTATTTTCTAGCTATATTAACCACATTTGCAACACTGTCAGGCAATTTCATGCAGACATTGTAGTGGAATGCTTTAAAGGCCATTAAGAGTCATAAAAGGTGCTCTGGCTTCAGAGGATCCTCACTGGAGCACATATGAAGGAGATACAGCATGTTGAAAAACAGGAATATGTATGTGCTGAAAGCAGTAAGACATGACAAGAACACATCTGCTAAAGATCTGAGTCGATGTCAAAACACCATTGCATGGCAACACAAGTATTTTAGCTTCACTGCCTAGGAAGAGATTAGTAAAAAATAATTCAGGGGCTTTCTAGGTAGAAAAAAACCAAAGTCTTCATTTATTGGCTCCAAGAAAAGTTAGCCTTTTTCAATTAGTGCATATTAAACAAGTGGTGATAAAATCAATCAATATTACCACATTCCAGGATGGATTTCTGTTGAAGTGTTTTATAACACAGCAGATTCACATTTTAATTGATTTTTTAAAAAGTCCAATTTAATGATAGATTTTATAAAATTTATAATGCAGTATTAAAGTAAACAGAATATATATACCTTTTCTATATGAAAATAACTCTCTGGCACATGCTACCCTTCAGCATAACACAAGGAACAGCATTCCCTACAATACCCTTTACAGCAATGGCACACCAAAGCTTCTCAAAAAGAGCTTTATCTTACCAGTCTGTTTCAAATACTTGCAAAAATTAAACCTGTCCTTTTCCATGAAACTGTGCTGATATATAAAGGTTGAGAGATGTTTTCTACTAGAGAAAAATCTCAAAAAACCTTTGAGATGCGTAGTACCACTCTGCCTTTTCATTCCTAATTTCATTTCAGCTGCTGGCAAACAGGCTGTTCACCTTTTCCCCAGGCTTTCGTAGGCTCCAAATCTTTGTTTAAAATTAATTTAGGACTTAATAGATTTAGGAAATATGAAGATGCCACATGTATTACAAAACTTAGAAACTTCTAGTAGGACAAGTATGTTGCAATCTCTCAAAGGTAATATCAAGCATAGTCGCAACTAATTGAGATTTAATTCAGAAAGAAGTCAACATCATCATCTTCAAATGGTTTGGGTTGGAACAAACCTTAAAGATCATCTAGTTTCAATCTCCCTGCCACCCACTAGACCAGGTTGCTCAAAGCCCCACTGAACCTGGCCTTGAACACTGCCAGGGATGGGGCATCCACAACTTCTCTGGTCATCCTGTTCCAGTGTCTCACTCCCCCACAGTAAAGAATTTCTTCCTAACATCTAACCTAAATCTCTCCTCTTTTAGCTTAAAACTGTCCCCCCTTGTCCTATCACTACCTGTTCATGTAAAAATGTGCTCTCTCTCTTTTTTTTTTAACTCCCTTTAAGTACTGGAAGGCTGCTCTACAGTCTCCCCAGAGCCTTCTCTTCCCTAGGCTCAACAACTCCAGTTCTCTCAGCCTGTCTCCAATGTTCATGGCCCATGGAGAATGTTAATGGCCCTCCCCTGGACTTGCTCCAACAAGTGCATGTTCTTCTTACGCTGGGGGACCCAGAGCTGGATGCAGTACTCAAGCTGAACCTCACAAGAGCAGAGCAGAAGGGGCAGAATCACCTCCCTCAACCTGCTGACCACGACACTTTTGGTGTAGCCCAGGATGTTGTTGGTTTTCTGTGCTGCATGAACACATTGCTGGGTCATGTTGAGCTTCTCATCAACCAACATCCTCAGGTCCTTCTCCTCACGGCTGCTTTCAATTCATTCACTGCCCAGTCTCCTGTACTTGTGCTTGGAATTGCCCCAACCCACAAGCACGTTGCACCAAGTCTCTTCTTCTTCTACATTTCTAGTATATACACCCACATGTACCTTTTTTTTGGTTTGGATTACAATGGTAGAAGAGAGTGCTTACTTTCTGGAGCGTTACTAATAATTTGTCCTTGCATCTTCTGAACTGGCAATTAGTAAAGAACTTGAAATTTTTTAAAATATAATGAAATAAACCAAACCCAAGGCAGTCTGTCTGGCCTCTCAGCAGAAGCAGCAGTGAAAGTACCTTGAACAGCACTGTGCTTCCCAGGATGTTTGTAGATCTCATGGAGAGAAACAACAAATAATGACCCCGTTCAATGAACACAATCAGCCCAGCATGGGCTCCTGCCAGCAACATGCATATAATTACAGGCTTTGGGATTTAACCTAATCTCAAAACTAAAGGATGACTCTGTCTTACAAGTAGCTTCCCACATGCTGCACTACATGGTTAAAGACTCCTGTAATTACAATTTCTGTAAGGCTTTGTAGTTTATAGAGGTTTTTTTCAATTAATTAAAATTATGACCTTCCAATTGCTACATCAGTCTCTAACGAAATAAAGCTAAGCATTCCCTCAAAATTACCATACTGGAAGTGGGGACTCTCTCTTCCACTTAGCAGAAAACGACTGGTTTTACTCTCATTTAAAAACAAAAAAAGATTATGATTCTACTGAAACACTTGAACAAAAGTGGAATAATTATACCTCTCTCTAGCTATATTGCTTTAGTTCCATATTTTTATCAACCTATTTAGCAGCTATGAAATTGGAATATCACAGTAGAAAATAAAATGTGTATTTGGAGGGATGACTCTAGAATATAATACAAAGTCATTTAATCTACTACAAGAGATTTTTTAGAAATTAGCTCAGTAAATTTTAGGTGCAAGATACAGCAACAGAAGATTATAGCTCAAGAGATGCAGCACATAGAAGGGATGGCACAAGTAGCTTTAATCAGCAACAGCTCCAACCCTTTACAAGATGAAAGGAAATGCTGATTCACTGATACAGTTGTACTCCTACCTGTGTACAAGCTGCAGGAAGACATGGTAGCAGCTGCTTTTTCAGAACAAAATGGAAACTGGGTACTGAAATTGGATACACATTGGATGTTCGCCTGCAGTATCAGCAGCAGCCAGTCAGCTGGCACCGACCACTGTATCCTTCCCAGGCCACACAGACTATTCCATCCCAGAAGCAGAACTGGTACTAGCAGTACTAGGGAGTGTACCCCAGAATACGATGACTCTAAATATGACTCAGCAGATCATTCAAGGTAAGCAAATGACCTGCAACCGTGACACAGGTTTCATGCTATCATTGCTTGTATAAATGGGGGAAGACTAAGTACAAATATCAAAAAGATCACTACCTGCCTTGCATAGGGAGAGCTGTACTAGAACTTGATATTCAGCTCCAGTATCTATAATGGGGTTTGCTTGGTTTAGATTTGTTTGTTTTTAGAAGGCTGAAAAACTGGAGAGAATGCAGAAAAGTGCACCAAGAGTGATTTGAGCAATAAAAAATGCCTCATGTAGCGCAAGACTCAGTAAGCATAGTATCATATTGGAAGTGTTAGGAAAGTGTCCTGATTACACAGTGCCTAAAAGCTGTCACAGGAAGGACACATTAAGCGCCCAAGAACTTCTATGTCACATGATGGAAAAGCAGTAAAATTCAAACTAATCACCATTTGCTGACTGGAAGATCTACTGACAGATAAAACTGCCAAAATGGTTCTCTGAAGAGCCACTGCCTTTCTGTCTTTCCAGAATATGCATTTTTGCAAAACATCAGTTACTGGACTTGCTGTAACAATAACTGGGCGGATGTCTGCTTACATGGGGAGTAACCAAACATCTACATGTCTTCTCCTGTCTTAAAAAGCATACAAAGCAAGAGATGAGATTGTGATGGCATCCTGCTGTCTCTATCTACCTTATGGACTGGAAGAGTCTTCAGACTATTTTCATCCTTAAAATACTAATCAGGCATGCACAACAGTGAAATCTATATAAATAAAATGTTATTAAAGATAGAACTAGCTATACACAGTTAAACATTTTATCCAATATGTAATTAACACTAATACAAAAGTCTGTTTATAATCAGAATCCTTAATGTGTTAGAAAAACTGGCCCATTATGCTCCACAATTGCTCCATATTCTCAAAATGCTGATACTTCAAGAGTAGGAAAACCCTTTTGTGCACCATCCTTAGATCCTCACATCCTTTCCCTTTTGCTGTAAAAGAAGGGGCAGGATGCACAGCAACAACCAGCAAACACACATGTGCAAAGTAGCATAAAGAACGTTATTTACATCAAGAAAAAAAGAACATATATAACATGTATGACTCAAAGGAAATTATCACCATGCTTCGCTCTCAGGAAATAGTCACCAAAACAAACAAAGGAAAGGTTCCTAGGCAAGGGGTTGAAGTATTCATAAGTCTCAAGAGTGAAAGGTTGATAGCTTCAAGCTTGTTTTAGCGTTATTCCTCCGTGGATCATTAGTGCTTTAGTGCTGTCCCACTCCTATTCATCATACTTTTAACAGCTCCTTCTAAAATAGTCTTCCAAAAAGTTTGTAGCTTGGCCAGTATTTATTAATTTTGTTTAACACCCCTCCTCTTTTTTTTAAATCACAGAAATCCTAAAATCTCCTAAGGTAAACATGAGGTCATATACAATAATGATCAATAACAAACCGGGACCAGCTAGATACAAGGGCAAAACAGTGCATTCAAGAACTCCCCAACAGAAAACTAAAATACATCAATCAGCAAAGCAAATGTTACTCTTGGAAAATTAAAGGGTAACTGAAGAAAAAACAAAGCACTAGTCTTCCTGTATTACTGTGGATGTATGACTTCTAAACTATCAATTAGTAGTAATAAATCCCCACTTTAATAGTTTTCCAATACTTCAACATTCTTGTACAAAAACTCACACATTTCTTTTGCAGTCTCAGGTATGAAATTATAGCTTAACAACAGACATCAAACTTCATGTTCTGTATCACATTTCCACTAATCAACTAGCAATTTTGCCTCAAACACGCATATCCTTTTTAAAACCACAGTCAACTCCATCTTGAATTCCTGATGAGTTCAAAGGTCTCAGGTTGGCTTTAGGGTCTTGAGAAGAGTTATAAGTTTGGGCTGGTCTGAATGCCCCCGCCACCTGCCCGGACTCAGTAGGGAGATGGACAGGCTGCACCAGCCACAGCAGACCTCTGACATCCCCATGCTGATGTGGAAGCTGCCACCTTGCTTCTTCATGTCACACAGCCAAAAATCTTTTTTTTTGAAGACGAAGAAGTTTCACATGATTCAACATACATCCGTGAAAATTTCTTAATAACTCATTTTATTTTTTCACTTACTTTTCTGCAACTATTGTAACCTTCCAAATTTTCCCTTAAAGCTTGTCTTCTCTCTCCCTGGATATCTGGGTTCTTCTAAGAATTATTCATTGGATACAAATATGCTATACACATAAATTTCTCATAAGTCAGGTCTGAAATCCATCTGCCGCTTATTACTGAACCCTTTCTGTTTGTTCCTGTGTTTTAGCAGGGGAAGCAGCTATAATTTAATTTAACAGCCTAGGTGCAGTCCAACACTTATGTAAGTAAGGGGCAGTTCTTTTCCTATGCCTCTGACATGACCTTTCTTAATACAGCAGCAGTAACTCCTTTTTTCAAGTCTTGCTGCTATTAGTGAATAGCAAAATGAACTGCCATTTCTACACATGTGCTGGTTTCCCTATGCACCACTGCTTTCCCAGCTTTTCACTCATGGTATATCATCCTATCTTGGATTAGTTCCCCATAGATGCATTAACTTGCAAAGTCATACAATATTCTTCTGCATATTACACATTTCTAGTTGTTTTAAAGACATCTCCATTCTTATTACTATGTAGGTCTCCTGATCTAATTTCATCTGCTAATTTTATCAACAGTTAATGACATTGTTAAGTCACTACTGCCTTCATTATCCTTGAATCAACTCCTGGGGGTGTTTCTCAACCAACTCTTTTTGAGGTATTTTCCCTTTTTAGCTCATGAGCATTTAAAATTCACCAAACATCTCAGAAGATGCATAAAGATCCTGAAGAATTGCATCAAGCACTAGTATTTCTTCCATTAATTTTGTATTATATTCCAAACTGTGACAGAGTTCATTATTTACAAATCTACACTGCTTATTAACTACAGTCACATTACCTTCAAAACCCCAAATCCCTCTCCCTCTTTAATGTTTAGTCAATATTTATTTCATTACTGAAATTTTATAGAAACCAGCACTACATCAAAGAGAAGACTGGTCGAAGGTACTTCAGTCTTTTTTTCTCTCCTGTTTTCAAGTGCACATATTAACATATTCCACGGTATGTCACTTGCTTTCCATTCAAATGTAAGGGCAAAGTCTACCTAGAGGAACACAACCAGGCTCCATTTATAGATACCAAACATCAGTGCGTTCACAGACAGAAACAAAGCTGTCAGTACCGTACACTTGAATTTCTTTGTATTTGTTCATGTGTCATGGGCATTACGAAAACCAGCTCATACAGCAATTGTAAAGCACTTACATTTTCCCCCCAGTGCACTCACTTTTTTTTCCCCATTATACACATCGTACATTTAGGTTTGCATCATGCCAGCTGCTGTACTTCAACAATTAAAAGAAACTTGGTACCCCACAAAGAGAGGCTGTGTACAGATTCTCTCTGTGAACTTACTTCGACAGAGCTACATAGACTTAATTGATCAAAAGGGACTCACAAAACAACAAAATATTTTGCAGAGGCATATGCTAATGGTACTGCACCAACTTCGAAGACCTGCTGCCTTACCGGAAAGGTTCATAAAACTGTTGAGGTGATGGAAATGCTCCCAAGCTGCTGCCTGGAATGCAGAAATGGGACGGTAACTATGCCATTTATTTATTTATTTTAAAAATAAGGCAGGAAGAAAGGGGCCCAGATGTTTTAACAGGAAATTAGAAAGCTAGCTGATATAAATTCACTACCCAGCAAAGCTTTAACAGCCCAAATTCCCCTCCCCCTGCTCCCCGTTCCTGATCCCTCGTCTGCATCTGAATGCTCACAGTGCTGCTAATGGATAAAAATGGAAACAAATGTATGCAACAAATCACAGCATGCTCCTGTGCCAGCTTCCCCTTTCTGATTCATTAGACCCAGATCTTCATACTGCTGTTACGTATTAAAATCAATGTTCTGCCTCTTCATTATTGTCATTATTTCTCTTTCACTTCAGAAGTTTTCTTTCCTTCAGATTGTTGCCTGACCAGCTTGTCAGGACATATTTAAATCAATATTTTGTGCATATGAGGGTGTGTGCCGTGCATCTGGATGCCACCTCATTACCATCTGAATTCCCATCATTTCTGCCACAACACAAAAACATAGGGGTAAATATCATGTCAAATGACAGAAGATTACAGCCATCTATCTCCATCGCTTAAAAATCTGAAGTAACTGCAGATTTTGCCATCAGCCCATTTCATACCCGATAAGAAAACCTAAATAAAGACTGAATGCAGTACTTTCCGTGATGCATGAAAACGCAATGCAGCTCAAGCAGAAGGCATTAAAGATTCATCCTCTGCTTGGCCAGAACTGGAGTTTCAAGCTGCTTATGTCAGCTTTGCCTACTGCACCTGGAGCTTACCTTTCAGGTCATGGAGGAAAACCCCTAATGGTGCAGGCTGTTAACAGGGAAATCAGATATTCAGAGTCAGATGAATGGTGAAGTTCCTCTTTGGGAAGGAGAAGGCCTTACAGAGAGCAAACGCAACCAAGAGAGCCCATGTTTGCAGGGCAATTGCTATTGCTGATTGAGCTCCAGGGCAGAGGAACTCTAATGGTACTGTGGTCCTGCAAAAAGGATGCTGGCTCCTGTGGTACTGCCAAACACACACAGGAGGAAACAGGTGAGGCTGCAGGAAGTTGAGATGCACACTCTTACTGTAGTATAAAGAAACGGAGCGTAAAAAATTGCTTTCATTTGGATCCAAAATGCCTTCAAAAGAGGAAGCATCTTAAGTTGGTCAAAACAGAGGTACCCACTACACTCCCTCCTGTAACGACATTTCTATGCCTTGATTTTTTTCTTTTAATTAGAAATACAGCATACTGCAGAAAGAGGTGTTTCATTTATGCCAATTCACATCTTACTAACATAAAGATGAGCCTACAGCTACTAATGTCATTTGCACATGAGGCTTCGGTGAGGATGCTCTGTTTTCTTCCAAACAAGTGTAACAAAAAAACCCACCTAAAAGTAATAATTCATATTTACATACCTACCCACTCCCAGAGTCAGCACATTTTCCACTGACATGCTCATTTTAAGTCTGTAAATTTTAAGTCTGTACATTTTAAGTCCGTAAATCTATGAAAAGGTGATGACCAAGGACTCTTCACTTGGGGTATCTCCAAGTGATGCACCTGTAACAGCCTTTTGCTGGGTGTGTGGTGCTGCACTTCCCACTGGCCTCTTCATGGGCCCTTTAAATTGGCAGATTTGAGATATGCTTGCATCAGAGTTGTAGGCCAATCTTTCCCTGCCTTTCACACAAAGTTGGGGCAGATATTAGAAACACCTTGGAATCCCAAAAATATTGAATTTACTACTACAAGATGTTATCACCAAAAGCAGCAAGAAGAAGTAAGTAGTTTTCATAAACTTTGAAGTACTTAATTTATATTAATTTTGTGTGTTCTTTCCTAGTCTGTTTTCTCTTTCTCTGATAAACACTCATAAACCTCAACTGCAAAATACAAACCTGTTGAAATAAAGTATCTGGGTGCCCTATCCACCCTGTTTATTCATTTGGTTCCCCCCTCTGTGTCCTTCCCCCTACCCCCCAATATAAAACCTGGAAACAAACCCTGTATTGATAGTATCCCTTTAAGGTATGAATAGAGGTAAACTTAAGTTCCTCTCTCCACTTGCTTTCATAGGAACTACTGTCCCTAATCTTTGATTCAACATTTGGAAGCCCAGATGAATAAACATATTCTCTGGTATCTTCCCTTAAACGGTTGAGTTTCTAAACTAAATCTATAATGCAATAAGCTCCAGCTCTGAGATGATCAGAAGCACAACAGATGTCTCTTCTAGAATTTTGTGGCTGTGAATCTAGTCCTTGGCAGGGTTCAGTCCCTAAAGGCCCTTGTTCTTTGTTTTAGTTCTTTAAACCAGAGAGGAGTGGGAAGAGGGATAGAACCATTTTGAAATGCCTACACTGCGTCTGGAGTTCAAGCCCATGGAGAGCTGCAAACCAGGAGAATGTTCACTCACTCTAAACAGAAAGAAAGATAGAAAATAGCAGAGAGAACTACACAGGTTTGTTTTCTTATCAGAGTCATTAATATTCAGTTTATTCCACCTGAAACACTGTTTTAAGGGACTGAATCACAGAGGGGATTGACTTTGATTTGGGGAGCCTTTCATTTGTAAGCTGTCAGTTTGTATCCAGTGGAGGGAGGTACTGATGGATGGTTTCTAATATCTATGAGTTGCTTAGTGGCATATGACAAATGACAAAGCAGTTACAGAGTTATATGGTGAGTCAGCAGTCCTTTCCCAGAAGGTTCAATACTAATTAAGAGGTGACTTGACACCCCTTGCGTAAGGCTGCTTGGAAACTTATGCCCAGCTACCAGAAACAAATCGAAAGTAACTAAATGCCTTAAGCTTCAGCATGGAAATATAACAGCCCTACAGCTGCATCACATCCCAATAACCCCATTATGGTTTTATTCGAACAGTACATTTAGTATGGTTACATGACCCCTGACTAACAGAACACTACTTTTTGTTCACTCAAAAATAGTGCCAGCATTGAAATGTTTGCCTTTTATTTAAAACCACACTTTAGCAGACAGGTTTCTTCTCAAGTCCATCCCCAAATCCACTAAGCGCAGTCGTATGCTAAGCAGGACAAAGGATGAGGCCCTGCAGAAAGGCACTGAGCTAATGCTGGTGGGCAGCTCAGCTCCACCTGGCTCCCTGGATAACACAGTTCATGCTGGGAGCAAGCCCTGTCTTTGGCTTGGGAAGGAAACTCTGCCATTAGCAATGGATTTGAGTGATGGTTTGTATCACATCTCTTCCTCTTTTCAATGCTCTGCCATGACCAACAAGCTCATTTCATCCACGTTTCACAAACAGAGACCGACAAAAAAGATTCTCACCTCCACTTTACTTTCAAATTGCACTGGTTCTGGTAAGGGGTGAGTAAGAATGACTGACATCCAAACCCCATCCTCAAGTTTTTCACAGAGAATTTTCTCCTAGTTTTAATCCATGCCAGGTCCGCCTCAGCTGCAGTGAACTTGCCACAGGTAAGCACTGCACTGCAAAATCCTGTCTTGGGGGCACCAGTTTCTGATCCTAATTTTTTATCAAACACAAAAGTTTCATAAAAGGAATCACGTAAAACTTGTGCTGAGCATTTACCAGGACATAGAAAATTGCATTTCAGGGATGGGAAATTGTAAGGAAATGAGTTACAATGAAATGGTAGGACAAACCAGCGTATTAAAAGACAGCATCAATTAAAGGTTACAAGATCAGTGCAAGGGAATTTACAATATGACGCACATTAGTAGCCTGTTCAAAATCTCAGCACAGAGCAGCAATGGACAGAGGAAGTCATCTTCTGAAAAAGTTAATGAATCATGTAGTTAATGAGGAAAGGTCATGTCTTTGATCAGTGGGATCTAGAAATTACAATTAAGCAGAAGACTCATATCATATACACTTCACAAAAAACTACTGTATTTTAGAAATTCCTCTAGTTTGTTTTTGTTTTATTGCTTGTCTGTGGTTTTAATACTACAAGAAGGTGTTTGGAGTTTGTTTTTTGTTTTGATTTTTACAGCCAGTGTTCTTTTTGTTCCATTCTTCATATAATATTTAAAACATTTCCTTGGCATGGATGATTAAATCTACAGTTTTGTCTTTCCTTTCTTTCTCCAGCTGCTTGTAAACCATTTGGTGTTTCATTCATGAATGGAGAGAACATATGAGCTAAGTCAATAATGAACCAGCTCAGTAAGTCAATAATGAACCAGTTCAGTAAGACCAAATAAGAAACTCAGTAAGACCCAATTAGAAACTTAAAAAAAAAAAAAAAACAACAAACCCAAAACCAAAAACCTATGTAAAAGTAGTTCTTGTAAATTTTACTATACTAAAAATAAGTCTCACACCACTTTTTAAACTTGCCCACAAATACATTTTTTTTTCTAAAATTGAAAGAGATTTTTTGTGTGTTTTACACCATGTCTCTGGTGGAGAGCTATAAGAGTTGACATGTCAGGAGAAAAAGCGATTCAGTAGATTGTTAAATTTGTCACCATATATCCTCTTCATAGCATTTTTCCCAAGTTGATTTTCAAGGTTAAGAGCTGTTTCCCATACTTCTCTGCTATCTTAGATTATTAAACAGGTGTCATAAAAGAAGGCTTTGATTTTGTAAGAGATCAAAAATAAGTTTTCCTTCATACCGTTATGCTACAGAATATATATGCAACATTAGAGTACTGGTGAATCTGCTGCAAACAAAAATTCCTGACGATGCAGAAACTTCCTTTGCTCTATGCAGGATGCAAGAAACAAGCTTTCAGGGAAGGCAGCTGTATTTTATTTTGTGCTTTACAAACAGCTTTTGGGGAACATCTATTCATTTCACATTTAGTCAGGTTCTTATAGTGCTCTTTTTTCAGCATCTTTTGGATGCTGCTCAAATGAAACTTTCCCACTTCTCCTCCTCACTTTAAGCTTGTCGAAGCAACAACGGAAGAAAATGCACCTGGACACTTCTGCACTGAGCATCTGGTGGGAAGAGACTGAAAACCCAAGATTGCTTCATATTTGTGAAAGGAAACATAGAAGGCTGGAACTGTTTTAAATCCTCTCTTGTGTATGAACCAATTTTCAAAATAGCCTCGGAGGTGGCTCTGTCACTGTCACACGTTGCAGTCTCCTGCCTCAGACTGATTCAATACCTCCACAGGACAGATTCCTTACACTGGTTCAAATGTCTGAAATGAGATCGTGTTTTACCTCCCCCAAGCCTAGGACACAGTGTGCCCTGCAACAGCACCACAGGACTTGGCAACATACCATCAGATGCCAGAGCAGTGACTGGGAGATAAACCAAGTGACCAACACAAAAACCCCCATTGGTTTGGAATATGTAAAGATAAACAGGAATATTTTCTGATAAAACATAATGAAGACCGATTTGCTTATGCCACTTAAGCAGCAGTTAGGAGTGGTTTTTTTAAATGACACAGCTTGTTTCCAAACACCTCAGGAAACCCCATCAACACCACGAAAAAAACCAACCCAGGAGGAAAAGTCACTAAAGTGGAACAACTGCAACCTTTCAGCCGATAAGAGGAGCTTGCTCCTTCTCAATTAGATGGTGGAATGGAGATGATGGTAACTGCGCATTTAAAGTGAGATCTGCTCAGCAGATGGGGAACAACAGTTTCCTGACACCACTCAATTTGAGAAAAATATTCCACTTTTGAGGAGCAAGAGATGCTTAATCTAGGTATTAGGAATGAGTAAGATGTGATCCTGGGTCCCAGGAACTAGTCTTCTGCTTCGGTCAACACACCTCCTAACGCACTGAGCAGCCTAAATCTGTTCTTTCCTTACAGACAGCTCAGTCTGGGAGGCACGAAGGCGACATCACTGGATGCAGCAACTCTTCCTCTGCCAGGGAATGCCTTCCTATAATCAGTCCTTTGTAGCTGGCTTCCTTCCTCCTTGCCTTTTCCTCCTACCAGAGCTTCAGAACGAGGTGAATTGAGCTGCCTCCAGCCCTCTACTACTAAGGCAAGAGTGGTGACAGGAGAACAAGGAGCCTTCCACTCAGACTGGCCACCTCACTGCTACCCTCTTCCATCTTCCCACCGAAGTCCCTAGGGTGTATTAGTAAAAGCCAGCCACCCTGTGGGGAGCCCAACCCCTGCAGCCCACTGCTGCCCTCCACTCCCACAGCTAAAACTCTGGATCCTCCTTTGAGCTGCAACACGCGCCTCTCAGCTGCTCCATCAGACTTGGTGGCAATGGCAAGAACTTTTTCCCTAAACTCATTACCTGTCATTCTGCCTTACCTACTGTAGCACCAAGAGAGGCCATTTTAAGTGGCAAAACTACAAGCACTTAAGACTTGTAAAACAGTGATTAATAATGGCTGCCCAGTAAGTTCACAAATACTACTAGGGAGAAGAAAATCTGTGCAAATGTTAGAAAAGGCAATCTTAATGACCAAGAGTTTGGCATCAGGGCTCACTGTAATAATGTTTTTATAGACCAAGACTACCACGATTTTTGTTTTAATTGAGGGGTTTTTGGTGAGGATTAAAAAAGATTTTCTGTGAACAGAACGGAGTAACAAAGAAAAAAGACCCTCTGTTGCTAAATCCTGAGACAGTCATCTTGCCTGCAGTGTCTGCAACAAAGTGATAATTATTGTAACTCTCACCCTTTTCATTTAAAAGTGAAATGTGGTAACACTGATGTATTTATTCACCCTTTTTGATCCATAAGCACAAATCTCTATCAGGATTTTCTCAATAGAAAAGACATTTCTGCAGCATACGGAAAAGTTCAGTATGTCTGGACACATAGTGGAGCACACACCTCTCCAAGCACCTCTGTACATAGATGAGGAGTCCCAGATCAGTGTCAATCGACTCCCTCTGCTGGCAAGAGCTGCCACTTTCCTCTTCCAAAAATAACCTACCTTTTTGCTGGCAATCCACAACATGAATGCTGCAATACATTTTGCCAAATCTTACTCAGTGCTGGTGGTCGGCTGCTTTGCAGTGCACGTCTGCAAGTAAGATAACTTGGATTCTAAGCAGTTTCCTAGCAAATGCCAGATAAGCACTGAATAAGTATCCAGTAATAATTTTAATTATAGTTCGCACAGTAATGTTCGCGGATAGGAAACTGGGTTCCATTTGCCTTTCACTCCATGCAAACTTTCAGATTTCCTTATTAAAGCAGGCTTAAAATAAATAATGCAAGATTCATGAAACAGTATATTGTGTTTCATTTAAAATATTTATGGAATTCTCTAAAAAAGAAAATCATTACTTGCATTTTACTCTGAAATTTGAAATGCAAGAGGCAGGATATGCATGAGGGAGCTCAAAGGGCTGTGAGTTGCCCCAGCCTTTACTGTCCCTTGGATCTAAGGGACCTGCTGAAAGCAAATGGGAAGGGTAACCAGCCTGCTACATTTTTGGCTAAATTAATTACAAAGGCTGACCCAGACTTGGTGAATGCAAACCCCTGTGGCTGTCTGTCATCGCCACTAAACCACCACATCTAGAAGTGTTGGACTCCCTGTCAAGGGCACAAACCTCTGTCAGACAGATGTTGACATGGGGCCATGACTACTACAAAACACTGCAATGCTGCTGTAACAGCAGTACCATCCCAAAAGGCTATTCTTCAATGTTAAGACAAAATTACAAGGCTCCTTTTCCCTTCTTCTGGACCTGCCTGGACTCATAAGATACACCAAGTAGCAGTCCTAGGTCTCTGAATACTTCTTTTGGGTTTTTGAAAGAGAATGGAAAATTGCCATTTCCTTTTTAAGTAAAAACAGACTCTATGTAATTATAGGAGTCCAGGAGCTGGACCCACTTACAAGATTCCTATGAGCCTTTACATAATAAGAATCAATTTTGAGGTAGCAACAGAGGTACACAGGAATATGTCATTAAGATGATGGAGAAATTGATTTTATGGGGTTTTTTCAGTAAGTTGTTTCAAAGCTCTCTCTCTCTCTCTGTGCTTCCCAAAACATAATTCTAAAAAATTTATTTTGTATGCTGAAGCAATCATAAGGTTGATACAACTCCACAAGCCTCTACTACACACAAAGGAACTTTGGTTTCACATTGCTTATATAACATCCCTCATACCTAAACACACAAACACCTAGCTGTACACTTGGTGATTTGCACACATAGTAAAAATGGAATCCAGATGTAAACATGATCAATTTCTTCAAATCATAAACAAGCCTGACACTACAACCTCCATTTAAATAACCAAAAAAAATTATCTTTTTTGCTTGATTACTACTTTAGCACCAGAAATACACTTCATTTTTTATTTAAACCCCCTGAGCACCACATGCTTCTTCATAAAGGTCTTTATCAGAAAAATCAGAAAATAACTGGATTTTATAAAATTCCTCTTATCCCAGGAGGCTTTATACATAAATTATAAAGTGGAAGTGCTGGCCTGATGATTATTTAGGCAAACATGCACCATCAATAATGACTTCTACAGGGATGAATTGATGCCTTTTTTTTTTTTTTGAGAGAGAGAGGGGGAGAGAGAGAGAGAGAGAGAGAGAGAGAGAGAGAGAGAGAGAGAGAGAGAGAGAGAGAGAGAGAGAGAGAGAGAGAAAATATGGGGGTATTGGCTACCATGCTGAGATTATTTTCAAATTTCTTTGAGAAAGTACAAATGGTTCCTGAATTTCTACAGAGATGGATGCCACAAGTGGGTAAGGGGAATTTTCTCTTGTCACAACCAAAAGACGATTCTCCTCAGAGAAAGCATGGTTGTAACATTTCATCACATTCTTAGCAATACAGTAACAGTACAGATCATCTTAAAAGCTGGGATGTTAAAACATGCTGCAAAGAAATTCTTATAATGGGAGGGAATTCCTAAGATACCCCAAGGTAACTGCATGCTCGTTTTGCTCTGATAGGTTAAATGCTGAAGATACAGAGGAGCAAAATACATTTCTTATATTCTGTAAGCAGGGGGCAGCATGCTCCAGCCATCAGCGCTGTCCTGTGGCTTTCTGCAGTTTAATTAACATTTCCCTCTCACCAAGAGAGCATCATCTTTGTGTAACGGTGAGTGAAACCTAGGGATACTTAAGTAATTTAAAAAGGAACCTGACTATGTACATGTTCACAATTTCAAAAATGTGCTTTTTATTACAGGTGGCATCTCTGTGTAGCATAAAAGAAATTAGGTGGTGGTCCTAGTAAATGTTAATCTCTTCAAGTCAATAAAAACTCTGCTCTAAAATGTGACTGCAGCTTTGCAAAAGGAACACATAGCAGTGATGAAAACCAAAATGTGGGGAAAACAGAACGTGCTTTATAAATTACAACCTGTCTCCTCAAGCTCAGCCATCTTTTAAATCCAACAAATATGAGTGCCAAAGTCATTCTTCTTTGTGGAATCAAAAAAGTCTGAAAAATTTAATCTTACACAGATCATTTTTTAAATTAACTCTATAAGGCTGCCTGCAAGAATTCGATATTTGCATATAATGATAATGCATATTAGACAGTAATTACCATGGACTTTTCTTTAATTATAACTGATAACAAATAAATCCTGCATTCCCAACTGAAGAATGTAATTAAGTCTGAGTAGTTCAGGGAAGAAGAGAGGAGACAAAAACATTGATTTTAAAATCAGGAGAATGACACACTAGAACTAAATTTGCTTCCTCTTTCCACTCACATCAAAGAGCATAAAAAATCCATCTTCTCTGAAGAAAATGAAACTATCAACCCTGCTTTGCCCTGTTTACTAATGATACAAAATGTTTTCTCACATAGCTTTATCCAGGATTTGCAAAGTCTTCTTCACAAAGAAGAGAAACTATTTTTATTTTGACACTTTAGCATAGTGAAATCGCTGAGGACTGTGAGCAACCCCAAGCAAAGGGAGGATTGTTAATGAACAGGGAGAAGAAACCTCCTGGGAAGAGAGAGAAGGGAGACTGAAGGTGGAGGTGAAAGCATCAGAGATCCAAAAAGCATGCCTAATCTAAGTCTAAATCAAGGAGGTTATTTAATAAGTGAAAAGTATCCTAGATTATATTATTAGAACCCAATAATTTAAAAACATACAAGGAAAAAGCTGTCACCTTTCACAGATACGCAAGTCAAGCCTTGAAAGCAATAACAATGACTCCTACCAAGTCAAAGTCCAAGAGTAAATTTAAGAGATACTGACATGAAATGTTGGATTGGTAACACACCCCACAAATACCTCAAGGCAATCACAGGGATGTAGCCCCCTTGGCCACATGGACTTGAAAGAAGTTCACTTACTTTTTCAAACAGTCAGTTATGTGCAGCAAGAAACTCTGGCATTCAAATGAAAAAAAAAAGAAAAGAAAAAAAGGTTGTGCAAAGGCAGTATGGAGCGAACTTTCAACATTTCAGGCCATGCCATTCCCTGTGGGACTGACTAAAGCTGACAGTCCATCAGCTTGACCTTCCCTGCACAAGTACTCCCTATGAATTGCAGTCTGAAAGTTCAAGCTCTACATTTTGTATCGGCTGGTACTGGAACAGCCCCAGCAGAAAAAGTTCAGCATCTCCACTGAGGCTCTCCTCAGCTGGGCTCACAGCCATGGCCTCTTCCAGGGATGCAGAGAAAGCCAAAGGTGATCACACCAAAGTCACTCACTTTCAAAGCATACTAATACATCCTCTGGAGAAGCTGAGAGCAGCAGTGGCTGTCTGTAGCACCGGAAAGTATTACATTGGTTTATCAACGTTTGCAAAAAGTTGAAAAGAAACCAACCTCTTTTCTGAGTGAAAACAAAGGGAACTACACAGCCCGGCATGCAGAGCTGCTGCGTAAGGAAAATAACTTGCTGCTTTCACTCTGTATGTGGCCAAATGCCACCTGCTTGAAAAGACCAAGAAAGTACCTGCTTGAAAACCGTTCACTGACCCCATGTCCCCCTCGTCACTAACTCTGCCAAGCTCCTGAAACGAACTGCAATTCACCGCCTGGAAAGCAGTGCCAAACAAGTTTCCCCCACAGACCACAAGCACTCCTGTGAGACTTCACTCACATCATTAACTCACACAACAACGCGCTGTACAGCTGCAGACACCACCAGACTGGAGATTAAAAAAAAAAAAAAAGATAACTAAGCCATGTGTTATGAAAGAAAAGGGTATGGTTAGAGCAAACAATAAAAAAAAAGTCTCCCTCATGTTTTTTCCTCCCCTCTCATATACGTTGCACATAGTTGAGAGTTCTGTGTTTCCACTCCCCTCAGGAGATTAAAAACCTAAGAATTTACCATAATCCATAGCCAATTAGTATCATCAAAGGCTCAATGATTGTGCAGAAAGCTTCTGAGCTTGCAGTGTTGCTCTGCAAGGCAGGGACTTGCATACGGGACTGAAAGCAGACGTCAGGTGGACACTTCCCACCAGGCACCACAAGTCTCTACAACAAAAGAGGTGATCAGACAGGTTGACCAGCAGTAAGGCTGGCAGTTTGCTGACCTCACCTTCATAGCTGTTTGCCCATTGCCCTAGAAGATGACGCCAGAGTCTTCCAGAGCAAATCACAGATTGTAAAGAAGGAATGCTGTCATCCAAAAACATGCATCGGGGGTAACCTAAGAGCATGGAAAACTTCTCATTGACCAAGTTGTTCTAAAGAACAAGAACAAAACAGTAATTTGGGGGAATCTGAGTAGGCCTTTTCCCTATGAAAAGGGAGGAAAATACCAAGAGGAGTTGGAATGAAGGAGGTGTCTGAAGGGAGTATAACTGGCAAGGCAATAGCTGGGACTGCCTCCTCTGTAAGAATGGCAGCATGGCAACAATTTGTGGGAGAACCTGAAAGTCAAGGTCTCACTGGCATCCTAATTAGGGGTTGTTTAAATAGTAAGGTTATGTGCAGTGCTATTAATTCCAGCAGGGGATAAGTAGTAGGAGTAGCGGGGTTGAATTAAGAATTCAAATTCTCTTTGCTAAGAAAACAGTCAAACCCCAAAGCAATTCAAAGTTTTTCCATGAATTGTACAGCTCTTTGAAGTGTTTTCCATTTTGCTCAGTTTCATAGTCTGTAATTTCAGATGGTGCCAATTCCTGTTTCTTCTTGTATATAGCCCAGTGGAGCTAAAAATGCTGTCTTATTTGAGTAATGAAAAGTTAGGTAAACTGACAAATGCAGAAAAGGAAGAATTCTTAAATTCCAGTAAAAAAATGTAATTCCTTCATCCCTGTCTCACATCACGTTTTCTAAAACAATCCTCCCTCCCACTCCTGCACTCAGTTTGCCTCTTTCTTTCCTAGTGATACCCAAATACAACAGACACCATCCACAATGGCTTCACCTGGGACACACAGTCTTTATAAAACTTAGCAAGACTTGTGCTCTTTGCAATGGCATCACACCGCTGAGCTGCTTAATTTGTCATCCGCTAAAAATGAACACTGATTCTGCTCTGCAGCACAGCTGCTTAGCTTCTCATTTCCTGTTTTACATTTGATTCTTTCGTTCCCAGCTGTGGCTTCCACTGAATACCATCTTACTTATTTCAGACCCTTGTCCTAATTTATCTACCGTATTTTAAATTCTGTCCTGTCTTCAAAACATTCAAAACCCCTTTCAGTTGAGTGCCATCCAAAGTTTCCATAAGTATTTTCAAATTCATTACACAAATCATAAAAGAAATGTTGAAGAGAACAGGGCACGTGACAAAGCCCTTGAGAAAACCAAATCCCACCGCTTGGACTATATCAAGTCATTGAAAGCCAAACTTTTGCTGCAGTCTTTCAACCACTGTAGAAGTCACTTTAGAGATACCTCATTTAAATTACTTCCCTGGTTTGCATAGTACAATGTCAAGTGAAATAGTGTCAAAAGCCTTACTAAAGTCAGAATAGATCACGTCTAATACTTCTTTCTTAGACTTTCTGCCAGTTAGTCTGTCAACACCGGAATCGGACTAGCTCAATGTAATTTGTTCTTGACAAATCCATTTGGGTATTCCCTTGCTATTCGCTAAGTACTTGCAAACTAATTAATAATTTATTCCATTTTTTGTAACACCTGATTTATAGTTACCAATAACTTCTTCTCTTTCCCTGTTAGAGAAGGCATCCATCTCTGTCCCTCTCTAAGCCCCCTCAGAGCCCCTCTCTCTCTCTCCCTCCATGGATTCTTAAGAAATACAGTTTCAATGCTACAAAGATTACTGTAGCTAATTCCTTCGTACTCTGAAGTAAATTCCAAGACACATTCCTGATTTGAAACCACCTAAACCCTTAGCCTCCTCTTCTTCATTTTTCCCCACACTTTTGGTTTTCTTCCTAGACAGCCCTGAGCATTGATTACATAAGCTTCTCCCTTCCATTTCTCTCCTTTCCACACCAGTATACCTTTTTCCTCAAGTAAAAAGCTTTTCAATGGAGATATGTCTTATGATAAACTCTGATTTTGTTTAAAAAAAAAACAAACCAACAAACATTACAGTTAGGCATGGCTGCTGATGCACTCTACCTGGTTCATTTTGAAGACATTTTGTGGCAATGCCACAAAGACACCTCAGTGGGTAGGAAGGCTTAGAGATACTCCTTTTTCATGCAGCTGGTTGGAGCCAGGCATTCCAGAAGGGGAGCAATTCCTCTCCAAGAAAGAGAAGTGATAGCAATGCTGCTGCCTTCCCATGGGGACTAGGGAGGGGATGAGCAGCCATAAGTTCCGAATCAGCACATCATCCACTTCCCTGACAAAGCACTTCTGCAGATGTCTGTGTGCTTCTGGAAGGGTCCCAAGGGCTGCATATGAGCCCTGGATGCACAAAACCAGCACGGAGACAGCAACAGAAACAACATTCATGTTTTAAAAGCAATATTACAGGTTGAGCCCAGTGTTATCTTTGCTTTCAAATCAGCATCAAGATCATGTAAAAACCAACTCGTGATGCTAGTGAGAGTCAGGAAAAATGTGGTGAGTGGAGCTACAGTTGTGGGGAAATCGGTGTACAGGACTGAAGAACTGACCCAGCAGCCCTTTACACACAACTCCTGTGCTGCCAGCATCACACCACTGTGGTGAAGAAACCCTCATCCTGCAAATCCCTTCTAGCGGTAGAAAACAGATGTCAGCCTAACATCGTTGGCCAGTGATTTTCATAAAATCGAGCTGAAATAAGAAATTGGTTATTGTTTCAGTTCATTCATTCAGGAGCACGATACATATGAATGCTCAGACTCCTGAATGAGGGAGAGATGCAGCTCCCTCTCAAGAGAGAGAATGAGATTGAAAAAAAAAGAAAAACATGTACATTCAATTATATACACCCTGATGCAGCCAAGCTCTAATGCCCAACATATATAAAGTGCTTTATCACTTGAACTAAGCAATGATTTTAACTCTTCAGCAGTTGCAGAAAGCTGTTTCACCAAGGTACATTTCTGAGGAGATTGGAAGAGATGCTGCCTATTGCCTGAACTGGATGTATGACAGGAGCAGAGTTAAACATGAAGAAGCTTTACTTACATAAAATATTCTTATAAAGGGACCACCTGCTATTCATGCCTGGCAAAGAGCAAAAAGCCATGCTGCAGGTGCACAAGATGACACTGATTTGTGACAAACCTTCAAGGGCCACTGGAAAGCCACAGCGCAGCAATGTGTGCTTCAGCAGCTCTTTGGACACAAGACAAAGCAAACCATGAGGGGATGACCTACATGCCAGCTTGAGAGCAATTAGGCAGGGAACTGCAGCACTTTCACCATCATAGTAAGTGCACTGGAGGGTGCTCTTCCGAAATAGAAGTCTGCAGTGCAGGTTAAGTACTCTCAGTCTGGGAGGAAGGGTGAGAAAAAAGAGAAAGACTAGAGAAGAACAAAACGTGTACGAATAGGAAATTATTATTCAACAAGCAAGCA
Organism: Chiroxiphia lanceolata; assembly: GCF_009829145.1. NCBI lineage: Eukaryota > Metazoa > Chordata > Aves > Passeriformes > Pipridae > Chiroxiphia > Chiroxiphia lanceolata. The sequence continues at coordinate 34,954,784 of NC_045641.1, forward strand.
TGATATGCTAAGATCTAAGAAATAATGCAATAAAAACTATTTGTTTTTGAAGCATATTCTCATTACCACACTCTAGGCTATATCAGCATTTTCATTTTTATCTATTTCCAGGAGTTTATAACCAAACTCCACAAACATGTTTGTAGCGAAAACTGGCTCAAAAGCCTCAACCTGAAAGAAGCTTCTTATTTCCGTCAAATAATTTATTTGTCTGAACAAAATAGTAATAATAAAAAATTATAAAATTCAGAATTCCTAACCTGTGTTCTCTCTGTTCAAGTCCTTAAATTTAAGTGTTACACCACAGTTACACTCAACAGTGACTGATTAATTTTTTTCTTTTTGTAATGGAAGAAGTTTTGTGCTTTACTATTTTCTTTCTATCTCCCCCCTGCACATTTCCTTTCTTTTCCTGCTACACCTTTTCCTGTGTGAATTTAGAAAGTACTTCACATTTTCTTTCTTTCCACTCCTCTCCATCATGTCCACTTATGTCCAAAACACACTCTCTTTCCATCTCATCCCACACTGCACAGATCTGTTCCCTAAATCTAGTCTATGCCTCTTTCATTCATCATGATAGCCAAACTAAAACCAACACACAGAGGCAAAACCGCCCTTATAGTATCAATGTCAAGAAGGAAATATCCTGTAGTACAGCTGTTGAAGAGGAACCGTTCCCCTCCATCTCTCTTGACACATGGAGATGATGGAGGAGAAAAGCACTGCACAGGTTGCAGTAGCCCTGTTGCTGTGCCCAGCATGGTAAAAGGGTATTTCTCAATTTTTTGAAAAGATAAGATGGGGAAAGGAAGAGTTAACAATTATATCTGATTGGAGATTACATGACTGACTTGGTTAGAAAATGTTATTCCAGCAAAACTGAAACACTACACCTTGGATGACTGCTCAACCAAATACAGAGTAGGCTTTTGAAGCCTTTAGACAGCAAAATGTCTTGAGTGTTTCTGCTATTTTTAAGACCCAGACACCTCCACCTACTCATGGCTTTAGACACTACTGCATTATAAACTACTGAAAAATCACTAACGCAAACATTGGACCTGCAAATTGGCATTTCTTTCCTTTGTAGTCGTTTCACTTTTAATATTTATTCGAAAAACTTGGCAGCGTTAGGGTCTGTGACTTGCAACTGGAAACGCAACTCTTACAGCATCCCTGTAAGCATGACACAAGAGATTGGTCAGAGGTCATTCTGGGAGCTCACCTGAAAGTCTATGTCTACCTTAAAACAAACCTAACAGTTGAGTATTTAATTTTTAAGCACTAAGGATTAGAGAAACAAATCTTCTAGCTAAACACAACAACAACAACAAAACCCAACCCAACCCAAAAAAAATTAAAAAAGAAAAAGAAAACACAGTTCTTAGAAGTAATGTCCCAGAACACCGCAGCTATCTGTCATACTGCTGACAGTCAGAGTGCACAGTCTACTTACTTTCTTGCAAGCTTGGTGGATAATTGACATGGTTCACAGTGTATCACATAGACTGAAACTACTCCCACACATCATAAACAAAATCTTATCCTACTGTAAGACTTTGGAATAAAATGTATTTCTCCTCCAGTCACACATTTGCTGAAATACATGGACTGTGGATATATTTCTAATTCTGAGACAGCCTGTATTTACTGTTGTCATTCAGCTATGAATCTTGTGCGCACTGGCTTTCGGGCAACTCTGGAGATAGTACAGTGCAACCTGAAATGACAGGTTCTCATTAATAGCACACATGATATGTGCTTATGTCTTCATTTACAATGATTTTACTAATTCACTGACCCCATGCAAAAGATGTTGAGTTTCTGAGATGCAATTCAAATGCTCCTGATGGCTTCACCCACTGCGGTCTCTCAGCTCTGTCACTTGGCCCATTCTGACTCCACAATGCTTGCCCCACCCTTGTCTCTCATTATTGTGTCTTTTACATCCTTCCTGCATTCTCCTCTCTCTCAAGATATACTAATCCTATAGCAACCACCCTACATTTATTTCATCCTCCTCTCTCCTATTCCTGAAACTTGTTTCCATTTTCTCTCACTTCTGCATGTTAAAGGCAAATGAATAGGATTCCCTAGCTGATACAGAACTGAGCTTCACTCCTGCATCCCCTACAGCTGTGTAACTCTTTGCAAACCACTTAGGTAGAGTTTCAAGACACAATGATAAAGTATATGTAGAAAAATCACACACCCCATTCCAGACAGCTGTATTTCTGGTGGCCTCTGCCCACAATCACCTCACCAACTAGTGAGAGAAGGTTCTGGTGGCATATACACAGCCTGACTCATACACTCCAGAGTAGCTTGAGCACTGCCCAACCATTTATCAGAAAAAAAGTTAAGATTCATAACATGGTCATTTCTGGGAAGCCACAAGTAAAGGTTGAGTATACCTAATAAAACTGTACTCCTACCACCATTTTAAGTCATTAATGATTAGTAACTTAAAGAGCTAAAAAGCCAAATTATCTTTCAAAACTTAATATAAAACATTAAGTATAGCACAGAGTGTGTGTGTAAGCTCCAAATAGCCTACAGCGCTGGGCAAGAGAGGAGGCAGCACATGGGTACACAGAGATGGGTAGAAAGGACAAGAAACCTGTCAGACAACTCTGGTCCAAGCCTTCCATGTCCCAAACACGTCAGCAAGCTCACCAACAACTAAACCATCATATCATGTACTGAAATACAACAAGGTTTTATATCGTGTTTCTACTGTTCTTCTAACAAGACATAGATAAATAATTTAAGTATTTGTCAAGATAAATAATAAATACAATTAAAAAACTACTCCAGTGCTCTGGATAGGATACATTTCTATCTGCAAATTTTTCCAGCTTTCTACACCTCTGTAAAAGTGTATCTATTGTTGTCATCTTATGTTTTCTAATGAATTTAACTGTGGATTGCTTATCAGACGACAAATACTTCTTAAAAAGGCATTCAAGTTTTTCATATTTCTATATTTGAGCACAACTAATTTACCGAAAATCCATTTCTTTAAGGTCTGGTTTGTATGGTTTTCCTTCTCTGTGGCTTACCAAAGTTAAGATACAATATCAACGAAGGTTACTTTTGCAGAAAGAGGAGATGAAAACTCAATTAAAGCTTTATTAACTTTATTACTTTATTAACAAAGATCATACTTTTTTTACTCTGAAAAACTGAAGCTGCACTAAGACATTTGTAGTTACAATGAAAAAAACCCAACCAGATGGCTTGAAAAAGGAACTGATTTAATTTCACTGTAAAATACAACACAGAGATACAGAAGATCTCCAGCAGTGTCTGCTATTAAAACCCTAATTCTTAAACTGTTGAAAAGCACCATAATATGCCTAGTTAGTTTTCCCAATCCAATAGAGAAATAAAACCCAGCAAAGTAATAATATTTTTTTTGAGCTGACTGACAGGATATTAAAAAAATCAACTTAATAATTTCATCAAGGTGGCAACCAGGATATTTAGAAAACAGCACGCATTTTGAATAAAGCAAGTACACTATAAGGAACTGTGAGAGGGAGCTGGGCCTGTTCAGCCTCAAGAAGAGATGACTGAGAGGGGCCCTCATCAATGTCTGTAAGTATCTGAGGGAAGGCTCTTCTCGGTGGTGCCAGGCAACAGGGGAAGAGACAATGGGCACAAAATGATGCACAGGAAGTTCCACCTGAATATGAGGAAGAACTTTACTGTGCAGGTGACCATGCACTGGAAGACATTGCCCAGAGAGGTTGTGGAGTCTCCCTCACTGGAGATATTCCAGAACTGTCTGCATGCAATCCTGTGCAATGTACTCTAGGATGACCCTGCCTGAGTGGGGAGATTGGACCAGAAGACTCACTGTGGCCCTTCCAACCTGACCCATTCTGTGATTCTGTGAACAGAGCCATTGTATGTGAAGAGTAAACAAGATTTATCTTTTTTTTTTACAACTGTGAAAAAGGATCAAAATTTCAAAAACCTGAATATGTATTATCATAAATCTAAGTAAAATCCCAATTTGTAGAGGTTCAGGAAGCGTGTAACTGGGAACATTTTGGAACTATACACAGAAACTCTAAGTCTCAAAATTATGAAAACCACGAACTTGAATTAAGTTTTTTGTGAACAATATTAGACATAAGAATTGAAAAAACAAAGCAGCATGTATAAGAGTCCAGATAAGGGAGTGAGGGAGGAAGACGGACAAGAAAGGTCACAGCAATGACAGATATCAAATTCTGGTGAATTATTATACTAGACAATGAAAATGTACAATTGTATTACTATTACAGGATAGTCTTGCATATAAAATTGTATGCGAACACACAGTCTACACTTATGCCATTTGCATTGAAGCAGTAACTCTTTAAACTGAACAAATTCTTTAAAACGGAAGGAAGAGACAAAAGATGAAAACTTGGGGTAACCTCAGATTTAACTTGGGCTGAATCAACATGAGGAAAGGATTCACCAGCTACAGAGATAAAGCAGTCATCATAAAACGTATGCCAACTTTTGTCTTCATAGTAAAGATTATTTGCTATTTAAAAACCATCACAACAAAACCTTTTGATTAGCAAGCATAAGCAATGCTAAAGGAAGGGTCTGGAAAAGCTTCTGTTGACTGTAGGACCAAGGAAAACCATGAACTAGCAAGAAACCACAGGAAGTACAGTGAAAACTGAAGAATTGAATGCAGTAAAACATGTTAGAATTTCTATTTATTTTCTTAAGTTATTTTCTAAGATATGGACATTTTCATATATTTTTGTTTGTCAAGGCAGACTTGAATGCAAGCTATTCTCTGGAGACAAGGATGTATCATGACAACTTTTCCATGCATTGTCAGTTATGAACCAGAACATCTGAGCCAACAGCTGTTGGGTGACCCAAACCCAGGGAATTAATTCAAATAGAAATTAATATGTATATATTAATTATATAGCCAATTACATATATAATATTATTATCTATAATATACATAATAAATAAGTAATATATATTACATATAATATATAATTTTATATATAATTAATTATATATTAATTATATAGTTAATTAACACAACAGTAAAAATAATTACCAATAATTCTTAGCATACTGAAACACCAAGTAATGCGGAAAACCAACTGTAAGGCCAAGCACAGGCCTACTGCAACAATCACACCACATGATTACAGAAATAAATTAATTTATTTCAAGTCTGAATTTAGTGTCTACATAATGCAATGAAACATTATTTTCCTTTTTTTTTCCTTGGAGAAACAAGTAACATGAACCCTATTTAAAGTGTTATAAGACATTCAAACTTCAAATGAACTACGATATTTATGTCACACTGAATATGAAAAACAACAAAGAATAGGGTCAGCAAAGTATAATTCATATTTGAAATAGCAGACTAGAAAAGGGACAGTAATAAAACAAACCAGAAAAAAAACCCTTCCAATGTCTTTAGTATTACCTTATCTTCATTGTACTTTTGAAGCTTTAGTGAAACCATCAGTGCGAAACTGTATACAATCAAAAATCCTAAATTACTGTCAATTTTGTAAGCTAAATTTCTGTTGTGCCTTTCTGAAAACTTTTTAAAATTAGTTTAATTGTTAAGGATCGTTATTTGTCAGTAAAATTAGGCTTTTAAATGCTTTATCCTTTGTCTCAACATGTTGCTAAGCCTAAAATGATTTTCAGTTGCTTAGATTAAACGACTTTCTACTGTGCTGAAAAACAACAACACGTCTTATCACCGTGGGCTTTTTGCAACTGCTTCAGGAAAATAAGCTTTGTCTTAAAGCCACGCTTAGCTTTGCTTTATGCACAACAGACCTCTATGATGGCTCTTTGTCATGGTTTAACCCCAGTCAGCAGCCAAGCCCCACGCAGCCGCTCACTTACTCCCCCATCAGCCGGATCAGGGAGAGAAATGGAAGGGTAACCAGAAAACTCATGGGTTTAGACATTTTAATAGGGAAAGTTTAATAGGGAAAGCAAAAGCCGCACACTCAAGCAAAGAAAAACAAGGAATTAATTCACTGCCTCCTATGGGCAGGCAGGTGTTCAGCTATCTCCAGGAAAGCAGGGCCCCATCATGTGTAATGGTTACTTGGAAAGACAAACGCCATCACTGCAAATGTCCCTCCCTTCCGCCTTCTCCCCCCCACTTTATATACTGAGCATGATGTCACATGGTATGGAATATCCCTTTGGTCAGTTTGGGTCACCTCTCCCGGCTGTGTCTCCTCCCAGTTTCCCATGTACCCCCAGTCTCCTCACCAGTGCAGCCATACCATAAAGCAGAAAAGTCCTTGGCTCTGTGTAGGCACTGCTCAGCAATAACAAAAACATCTCTATATTATCATCACTGTGTTCGGCACAAATCCAAAACACAGCCCAATATTAGACATTATGAAGAAAATTAACTCTACCCCAGTCAAAACCAGCACATTCTATTAAGACATAAAATTAGTTAGCCAAAATAGAGGCTTTCCATGCTCAGTACTTCCTTCTCCACCAATATCATCTTTCCTTTTAACTATTGCTCCCTGGACCATCTTCAGAAACATCCAACCACTAGTGAATTTTGTTCTTAAAATTAATTGCACAGAAAAACATTGCTGCATTACAAAAACTTAACAAAAGTCAGAAGATAGCATTAGATGCAACAACCACACTACATCTTCATATCTTCTATAAAAATCAAGATTTTTACAGGTCCATAAGGGAAGCTGTAGAAACTGTGTCAGCTCTTTTTTGCCTGTAGCCATATTGAGATGTCTTTCTAATTGAAAGTAATGTAATGTCTTGAACAGTGGAAAGTTCTGTATAGTACAAGCCACTGAGAAGAAATATAGCACAGAAATGTTTGGCTGCAAAGTGCCAGCCTACATTCACTAGAATTATTTATTAGGTCTGGATCAGTGATGGAACAAAGCCAGCTGCTGAGTGATGGTCAGACTGGCCACTGTGACCTTCTAGAGAGATCTCTATACAATAAACTAAGAGAAAGGTTCACACTCTATATAAACCCTTCCTCACTTACTCCAAAACAACCAGCCCTCTTTCCCGAGAACAAAAACAGAAGAACAAGCAAACAGGAGCATATGCTTCACACAGTGGGCAGCAAACCTGGGGAACTCATGGCCAAAGGACACTGTAGTTGCTTAACATTTTTCAAGAGAAGAATGGATGATATCATGAAACAAAGACATGTTGATTGTTGTTAAATACAAAGTCACTTCTTCAAAGGTCCTAAACCTGAAAAAATAATTGAGGTTATGGAAGGAGTATTGTCTATGTTTGCACACTGATTTGGCTACTCCATAGGCATTTGCATACAAGTGGAAACAGGACAAGAAGACATTATGGTTATTCTTATGGACACATGGACACTCTTCCAAATACGCCCTTAATTTTTCTGGAGGTCATGGTCCCTTCACTGCCCTGTATATTGTCTCCATGGGCAACGGTTCAGGCATACTGTAGCCATAGTGTCTCCTAACACAGGAGATATCTCTCTCACCCAGACTGCTGAAGAGTGATACTGACCCTCAACTCAGACACAGATCCAAACCATGACAGCCACATATCTCCAAGTCCTGATACAGCAATCAAAGTGCACTGCAAATGTCCACTAAAGTGGCACTGTCACCCCAGCCTATATCTCCTCACTTGAACATGCAGTCCCAGCAGGGAAACTGCTGTCATACACATCTTCAAAGCTCTTCAGCTTTCTGCATAGTGCAAACCCAACCAAGGCCAAACTGAGCTCCCTGCCCAGGGCCCAGAACTCTCTGCTCAAAGGAACTTCTTTGTCAACCCCGATCTTGCACACCCTCCTCCTATCCCATACGACCTGCATCATCAAACCAGGAACTTACCCAGAAAAGTGGGCAATATTGGATATTTCAAGAACCTGTTGGATCACCCCCCTGCCACTGCTCCTACTAACCAATGGCTGGGTTTGGCTTTGCCTCCTTCTATTACCCTAGCTTGATACTGCCTTGTGAACCAGGTTCAGTCCACAAACCAACTCTGGCCATTAGATTGCACAACTGGCGGTGTGCACATATAAAGAAATCATCAACCACATAAAGGTTTGTCTCATCAGCAACAACCCCTTTATTCTCTTCCAAGAGACAGCTGGGGAAAATGTGCCCCTCAGCAGAAGCAATTCACATGAGATTCAGCAGAGCCAACAACTTAGTCAGCAAAGACAGAGGGGCAGAGGCAGCCCATTCATTTTAAACAACGGAAGAAATACAGCACAGGGGAATACTGTACAAAGGAGAGTTTTTTCTGTATTATTGGGTCATATCAAAATAATGTTATTATTCAAAAGTGGGTAGAGATTTGGGTGAAGAAATACTGTCCAGGTTGTAAGATTTGGGTGGCTAAAACTGGGGCGTTAAATCTAATTGCCAAAACCCAAGTGACCTGTGTGAAGGACCAGGAATCAGAATGGGGAAAATCTCAGAAGTGGAAAAAGATGTACAGTGATTGAAAGGACTTTATGATACAGACTTTACAGTTATTATGTATATACACATTGTATGCTTCCCCAGAATTTGTATTTCCCGGGCATGTCCCAGCCTGTTCACCTCTCTGCTCCTCTGTTTCTCTGCCGATTGGCTGGAGAAGCTGCAGAGAGGGGACAGCCTCCATTCAACCCTTCTCTCCCCGGTTCCTCCCACGTTCCTCCCTCTTTTGCCCTGTCCCTATCCTGGTTTGTCCCCCCGCTTGTCTGTCTCATGCTCCGCCCTATGTTCTGGCCCTTTCCCCTCCCGAGCTGATAAAAGACCAGGTGCATGTGTGAATAAAGCATTCTACCTGCGTCCCACCTTTGTGTGCCGGACTTGCGCAGTGCCACGGTCCCCCTCCCTTTTCGGACCGCAGCAAACCTGAATTTCAAAGACACGGAGACTGGGGTTTGAGGTAGGCTAGGGAGCCGAGCACCAGATTTTACAGGCACGAGAAATACCACTTTGGAGAAAATATTTAATAAAGAAGGACATATTTCCTATAACCATTATGAAGAGTTGATTCATAAGTGGCATCAGTTAGACTTCTGTCTCTCATCAAATCTCTTGGTTGTGGAAATCACAGGCTGCCTGAGTGGCTTTATCAGAATTTGCTCAACTGTTTTTCTAAAAAAATGAAAGATTTTATAAAGACTGATAGTTGGTACTATTATAACTAATTATAGATAAGTACACAGGCAGCCTTCAACAGCAGTTCTACAAGATATGTCCTCATGAAAGCATGCAGTGATAGTTGGAAATTCACCCCTCACCATAAAACCAGTCATCCATGCATCATACAAGCACAGCTGAAAACTTTAGACCATACAGCTCCATCAGAACAGTGGTTCTTTGTCATCTGCCTCTTTTTTTTTTTTTACCCATTTGTGCCACAGGCTATATTAAGGATCTCTCTAGGGCAGGAATTGTCTTTTAATTACATACACAGGGCTTATCGTTGTGGGTCCCTTGTCTTGCTGGGAGCTATGTGCTCCTCTATCACACACTAGAAACAGGAAAGACAACAGTCTCTGTCTGTATTTGTGATCAGGCTTTCTCACACAAATGCAACATCAGTCTAAGGTGACAGGTTGAGCATACCCAGGACTCCTACACTCCCAGCAAGCTGTGTGCAACACAGGCACCCAGCTACTCTCCAAGCAGTAGACCAACCGCATGGGACCTTTCTCTGAGGAATTTGCATACATTCTTTTTGGTTACTGAAAATTTATGTTGCAAGACCTTTCACCACCTTCTTTCTAATAGGAGACTTTTTGACTTGTTTAGCCTGTTTCTTATTTACTACCCAATATGACTGTCTTATGTATTACTTTACTCACATTCACATGACAGGGTACTGATATATTTTTCCTTTCAGGAGAAAAAACCCTCAGTATAATCTCTTACTTCTGACAATGTATTCAGAACCAGAATACTTGTACTCATTGAGAATGATGGCAAATAACTACGGTTTGCTACGATCTTTGGCAACAGCAGCGTTTTTCCTACTAAAAAATAGAAAAAAGACAGATGAATGATTCTGTGAGCCATTCACCTTGTATGAAAACAACTGGTGGAATGATCTTTAAGGCAATTGCTTAAAATGGCATATAATACTGAAAACCATATTATTGTCTAGAGGATATAAAATTATTTTCTACCTTTTAGGTCATAATACACAATTCTCCATGCAGCACTTGTTCTTGGTTGCAGCTGGCTATCAAGGGTATTTTGCAGGGGAAGGTTTTGATGGAACCATTCTAGACAATGTCAATGGTATATTCTCTCACATATTACAAATCTATTGAGTAATTTTTTTTAGAAACTACTGCTGTTCCACTAAACATGAACTGCTTATGCCTCCAAGAAATCCAATTATTGTTCCAGTAAAGCAAAACACCAATGATAAAAGGTAAGTAAAAGCAGTAGGGACTGTAATGAATGTTGTCAAGCAAAGCCACCGGTAACTGAGGTTATGCAGCAACATAAGGAGAAACCACTACTGGTGTGACAACTCTGAAGTCAACAGTGTTTTGCCAAAATGGATATAAGCCCAGTGTCTCTACTCCTAAGCAGCTGCAGCACAAAGAGGTGTTTATCACTATTTTAAAACAGTCACATAAATTCACAACTGCAGTCACATTAAGAGTGCTGCATAGTTTAACAAACGGATGAACAAGTAATTAGACTTATTTGTTTGCACATTAAATACCTGTAAAAGAAAAGGCTTTTGTTTAGTCTGAGAAAAGGGAAGAAATCATCAACTGTTTTCTCACATTTTCACTCTATGTTTCAAAAAAATATAGAACAATGAGATTATACTTTAATTTTCAGTACAGCCATGCCTGGAGGATTTGAGGAACATTGCTAGAGAACAACAAAGTGCAGTGTATCAAAACAAGAATTTTCAGGACTCTCTTAAACTCTGAGAAAACACAGACATCATTAAATTTTCGGTTTCTTCAGTGAAAAGAAAAATATATCACATTCTAACTGCAACATCTTCTCCTTGCCAGGTCATATGAAAATACTAATGAATAGAGCAAGGGATACCTCAATTCCTAGGCCTCTTTTCTTAAAAGAGAGAAAAAGAAGATCTGAGACCATGTATGAACTAGATCCAAACCACCACCACCTTGTCCTTACCCACAGACTTTTAGCTATCAACACAAATGGAAAACATTCAGCCCTCAATGACAGTTCAGAGTCATGGACTCTGAGATCTCATTTTTTAAATTCAGTAAGCAATGGGTAACACTTTCAGTAACATCCCAAAGAGAGGGAAAAATCCTTTTTTTCCCATGAAATAAATATCCATGACACAAACTGTGTCAGTCAGATGCAAAGACAGAGACTTTATATGGTGGGGAATAAATTCCAAGTACTATAATGGAGGCAATAAGGGGAAAGGAAAGATACCAGGTAGGATAGAAATAAAGACAAAGCCCCTAATTTTAATCCTTCATTTTTTAATATTGAATCATTTATTTCATATGGCTACTGTGCATATATTTCAGTATCTTCCTCAAATATAGTATTTAATCAAAAAAAGAAGAGTATAAAGAACATGAGCAGAAAGAGAAGCAGAGATACTCAGGTGAAACCTCCACCCACCATTTACATTTCCCATTGTAGGTTTTGTTATATTAATATTACAATCAGACATGCAAGGTTGAACATTGTGTGTTCACAGAAATTCCCGAAATAGATTCTCGCTGGAGACAGAGGAAAGATCCTAATACACAGAGTATATAACACATAGAAAAATCAGAAAACTAAGATGACAATAGTCAAAAACAGTACACATACGCCATTGCGCTAGCCAGGATGTGTCACAGCGCAGCGCACCCAAAGTTTCCTCAGCAGTCTGACAAGACCCATTAGCATCTCATAATAAAGCAAAGAGTATCCCAAGGCTCTGGAAAAACACCATTTGTTTGATTTCAAATGAGTGAGTCATTTTATCAACTCATATTTTGAAAGTAACTAGGCTATTTCAGTCCAACTAAAAGTGAATAAATCTTTAACTGCCCCAACAAACTTTTGCATTTTTCGAATAAACTGCAAAAAGGATTGAAATGTTCCTATCAAGAATATAAAGCTTCTATAGCTGTACCCTTTATGAAGACATTTAATTAAGTATTTTTCAATTGCACAGCTGGAAACAGGAGTGGTTTTGCCTGCCTGCCCACCAGTGTGGAAAGCACATTCACAGCCTGGCAAGGAGGAGGCAGGCAAGATGACAGGAGCTGCTTCCCCCATACTAAACATTACTTGTTTCTTCATGGATCCCTACACTATACTTTTCCTTTGTGTTATGAGGACAACTTCAGAAAGCCCAACAACATAATAAAGCTAGGGAAAGACAACCCTGTTATTACTGCTGCAGAAAATAAAACACAGATTAATGTCACTAAGGCACATGTCAGAAGAGATAATAATGATGCACACAAATGAATCTTCTCATCAGGAGCAAGGAATATAAGCACCACTGAAAACTGAGTAATAATTACATACAAATCAAAAATGACATTGCCAGTTGCTAAGCACATATTATTACCCAGATTACCAAAGGGTTTGTTTTCCATCTTTTCCCTTAAAACTTGCTAAGTCTTCCTTTTCTATTCAAGTGACAGAAATTATAAAGCAGTGAAGCAGGCACTTACACTCCCTAGGAAGACAAGTGCTGGCACCATCGGATAGCTTGCTGCTTAGAGCTCTAACTACCCATTGTGCCATGATGAAAGTACAGATGTGCAATGGAAGCTGGTAACAGAAAATGGCTTTTCTGAGTCAAAACACAGAAATCGGTTATAAATTGTGATAAATGCTCAATTTCCATTTTCTGAAGCATTTATTAACAATGTGCCACATACTTTCAAGCCTCTCTCTTACTTCTTAAGATTTGCGTTTATGCACGTTCTAATCACTGATGTTACACTAAGATTCAAACACAGGGCAATCACATTCAATCAGTCATGCCCTCCTAACCTCAGCCAACAAGAGTCTGGCATAAAAAATCCTGCTTTGGTTGTATTCCTCTGATTGCATTCCTTGCCATTTTTATAATCATTATTTCATCTACCTTCCAAAGACAGAATACAAGATCAAGTACCACAGTTGCACACTTTTTTAACTAATAATTTCTTTTACTCTGATCCTTTTAACTGGAGTTCTATCCTGAAGATATAACTGAAGACAAGTACCAGATAGCTTCTAAGCAAGCTATTTACCAAAGGCATGTAATTAAAAATCTTGTATCAAGATGGTAAGACCTAACACAATACATAAAAATAAAGAATCAGGAAATGTTAACTTTTACTGATGTACACTTAATCCAGGAATTTATCATCTGCCTCCAATCTGTCAACTGAATGAGACAAGATTTTATTACTGAAATGACAAAGTGAGAGTTTGCATTAAGGATTCAAGATGCTAGAAAGACAGACCATTTATGACCCAGACAAGAGAATTGCTTTTTCCTGTAGAATTTGGATGACAAATCGCTACAATTATTTTTGTAGTCTGTAGGTATGGAGCTACATTCATCTTTCTTCTTTACATTTTATTGCACATGACCTGTGAATTATTTCCTCAGTCCCATAAAGATTACAACCTTTCTATCTATATTATTACATCATTACAATTTTAAAGTACATATGAGTTATTTAACAGAAAGAATTATATTAAACAAGAATAATTACCACAAATAAAAATAAGTAATAATTAGGGTAGCAATTAAATATGTGAAGTTTATTAGACAAGCTGACTAAAAATAACACTTGTGGTCAGATACTGGTATGCCCTTTCTGCTAGCAACACACACAGGCACAAGATACTTTCATTTACTTTCCTCACAAGACTGCTGAATTTTAAACTCCTCCCAACAGTACTTAGGATGTGATCATTTCTGGTTTGACAAACTGCTAAAATCATGACAGCATTCTTAGCAGAAATTGGCATAACAGCAAAATGAAAAAGAATCAACTCGCTTTCTGCTGAACATTTATTTTCAGTTGGTCTGTAAAACCAAGATCGATTTGCTACTTACAGTGATTGATAACCTCCTTGTCCTTGACGAGGCACTCTGTAAATTGTTACAGACAGAACAGTACATACAGTACTGTTAAAGTGTCTATTTACTGTGTATTTGTTAATATTTTATTGTAGCAATCTCTCCTTTTATACTTGTGAGACATTTTTCTGATTTTGAAGTGGAATTTCTCATATTTGTTCCCATCGCTCTTTGTCCTGTCATTGGGCACTACTGAGAAGAGCCATCCTCTTTACTCCCTCTCATCACACGCATTGATAAAATCCCCTTGAGCTTTCTCTTCTCCAGGTTGAACAATCCCAGCTCTCTTACCTTCACCCTCCATATGTCAGGTCCTCTATGCCCATAATCATCTTCCTGGCCTTCACTGGATCTGCTCCAGTATGTCCACATCTCTCTTGCACTGGGAAGCTCAGGACTAGACCCAGCACTCCAGGTGCATCTCACCAGGCTGAGCAGAGAGGAAGGATCGCCTCCCTTGACCAGCTTGGCCACAAGGGCACATTGCTGCCTCCTCGTCAACTTGGTATCCACCAGAATCTCCTGGCACTTTGTTACCAAGCTGTTTTCCAGTTGGTCAGACCCCAGAAAATAACACTACATGGCATTACTCCTCCCCACATGCAGGACTTTGTGTTTCCCCTTGCTGAACTTCATGAGATTCCTGTTTGCTCATTTCTCCAGCCTGTCAAGATCCCTCTGAATAGAGCACAACCGTGTGGTGTGCCCATCACTCCTCACAGTTTTGTGCCACCAGCAAACATGCTGAAGGTGCACTCTGTCCCATCATCCAGGGGATTTAACATTAAAGATTTTAAATAGTATTGGTCCCAATATCAAACCCTGGGGCACACAACTTTTGGCTGACCTCCAGCTGGACTTGGTGCTGCTGATTACAATCCTCTAAGCCTGACAGTTCAGCCAATTTTCAGTCCAGCTCACAGGCCATTTATCCAATCCATACTTCAATGGTTTGTGAGGATGATACAGACAAGTGTAAAAACTCAAGATAAGGAACATCTACTGTTCTGGCTGTCGAGTTTAACATGTTTCTGAACCATGTTCTTGCTACAGTGTTTGTGAGAAGTCAGTGAGCAATCACTAAGATGCCTGGTAGAGTCCTGACAAGGGCCTTTCTCAACTTACAGCTTTTGGCTCAAATGTCCCAAGAGAACAAGGCAGAAAATACCAATACACAGGCATTTCCCTTTTCCAGAGAACACTTACAGAAACAGAAACACAAGATTTAGGCCCTTTCTCACCGAAAATATTCAAAACACTCTGACTCTCTCAACTGTTATGGAAGATAGAAAATAGCATAAGTTGCTCATGCTTTTAGGACAGGCCGATATGATACTAGAAACACTATGGATTTCAGTGTAATCTGCCACATCCCGTCATTTGGCTGCAGATTGCATATCTTCAGTATAAACTTCTACTGTGTTCAACGACTAGAAGAAGCACATATGCTGGACATTGCTACAGTAGAAGTCAAAGTGATGCTCCATCTTTGCAGGCAAGGCTCAGAACACATGAGCAAATAAGTATTTTGACTAAAAATGGTCCTGCTACAACTGCATAAAAGCTTACCTGCTTTTATACTTCAGCTCTCTCAGTCAAAATAATAATTTCATGGTGTCTCTGACAACCAAATTTAGATGTCACATTACACAAACTATCTCCTGCAGTTTACATATAATCTTACCTTTCTTTTTGCTTGGATTTAGCTAAGACAGTTCTACTGGGGATACCTTGAGAAATTTTTCTTCAGTAGATTAATTTAAAAGCTGAAATTCCACTGGGTTGCAAAAGCTTTGTCTTGAAATGTAATATGCATAGACAGCAAATCTACAGCAGTTTCTTTCAACAATAGCAGGCTTATTACTTGTACTGCATTTCAGAGCCTCAAACATGAAGATGATAGGGAAAGCACAGGCTCACATACTGCATCCTGGAACATACAGCATTTATTAGACTCTCTTTTGGAAATCATCTATTTCAAAATCTCCTCATTTCAAGCACATACCAGTCCACCATTTGACTAACCAAGCACAAAAAACAGCCTGAGTTCCACATATAACTAGAGAATGAAGGTCATTTCAACAGGGTAGATGAGTGCTCTGTTTAAAAAGCTCACCTAGTGCAAACTTCAACCGGGCAAAGGATCCAGCCCTGTTTCTGGCCTGCAGCCACACTGGGAGCTATATGCATGGTAAGTTTCTTTCAAAAATATATCTTGAAAATCCTTTGACATTCATGTCTATTTCACAATAGCATTTGTTCTGACTCTTGGTGTCAACTCAAAATGTAAAAATTTCTTTTGATTTGGAGTCCACAGCTATTTTGAGGTTTTTCTCACAACACCCTGTCAAAGCACTGGCTTCCAATAAAAATAAAAGTTACAATGATTTCAGCTGATAATTTCCTCACCTTCTCCCCTTACAAACAGACGTATCTTCAATACTAGCAGAGCTGAGTGTACAGCTTAGGGACAGTTCCTCTATCTGAACATAACTATAGTGATCTGCTTTATAGGTGCTGCTGTTAGAACCAACCTAGAGGAAATGACTGCTACTCATTAGGGAGTACTTTGCAGTCAACAAGAACTACTGGGATGTACTTCCTGCAATATGCACTGTCTTGAAAGTGAGTGGTCATGGTCATTTAGCTGTTCCTCACAGGTTGGCACATTAGGGAGGATGTTTATTACTGATTGGGAAAGCACTGAAAAGCAGGTCAAGTACAACAAAACTGAGGGGAAGAAAGACGTCCAAGAGGGAATCCAGCTCTTCTAAGCATGAGCAAATGGAGGCATTAGTAGCTGAGGCATCTGAAGACTACAGTGTGAGGGAAAGCAAACAAAATCCAACAAGTAAACCCCCCCATCGCAGCTACCGAGGAATTTATCTGTGTTAGTCTCTACTATCTATTACTCTGCATTTCCCTTTTACAAGCCATCACACAAACTTCAGTGCTACTATTCCTAATTTAATGATTAAAAGCATGTGTATCTTATCAAGATTGGCTCTCCAAAACAGACTGCTCTCTACAACCTCCAAACCACTGACTGCTATGAGCCCAGAGCTACATTTGCACTGAGATACAACTGAGGTAAAATATAGAGAGCAAAGACAGTAGCACAGTTTCTAACTTTTATGGGGAGTACTTGGAAAACAATTTTAACTGTCCAGAAAACTGAAAATCAGTTTCATATTTACATACCTACATTGTACGTATATAATTCATCTCACATCCACACTAAATACTTGGGGGGGACAGGGACAGGTTCCTCCCCCATAAAAGCAGTTTTGGGCAGCAGCAGCTATGCTTCCAGAAACACACAGCACAGGGGAATGACACCTTCTGGAAGCATCTTTCCCATTTGGACTGTTTCCAAAACTGCAACTCAATGGAGCTAGAATGAAATCAGATAAACATTTAGAAGATCTTTAAGGAGATGAAGGCAAAAAGGATGTCTGTCAGCTTTTTACACTCAGTAGAAAATGCAAGTGGGGTGAGAATTTATTTTTGTTTGTAGATTTACTGCACAGTTTGACCTGGCAAATGCAAAACATGACCCCGTGGAACTGGGGCAGCTCCCATGTGCTGTGGGGAGGAAGCTCTTCCAAGACCACTAATCAACACAATGCTCTCCTGTAGCTTAATCAGCTCTGGCGATTCATCTTCCCTCTCAGTTCCCATATCTGAAACTGGGGAAGCAGGGACGAAGATGACTGAAAGCAAAAACGCTCTGAGGAAATGAAATTAATCTCAGAGGATTTCCTGACAGAAGAGTCTTTCAAGGCACTCTGACATGTTCTCAGGGCAAAACTACTGTCATGCCTGGCAGTCAAGGTTCAAGCAATGCCTTCGTGACGCTTCACGCTTCAGTGGCACGCGTGGCTCTGCTTCTTGGGGCCCAGGGACGCAGCCGGCACTGCTTCAGCTCCGCCTGCTCCCTCTCCTCACAGGGAGAAAAGGGACACTCTACCTTTTTACGTATTAATGCTTCTTAATATATTTTATGTACGTGTGTGTAGATAATATCTAGATATATACAATAGATACAATTATATATGTAAGAAGAAAAACTAACAAGAAAGGGACAGACTTTGAGGGAAACTCTGTGCACAGCTGCATAAATGAGAGCAAACAGACCCAAGCTCACCCTGCTCTATCTGCTGTATTGGATGGAACTTCCTCAATTTGTACAGTATTTTTAACTCTCTCCTAATTTTACAGCAAAGGTTGACAAGAACAAGGACAACTAACAAAGTAGTTATAAAAGAAAACAATATAAAGTAAATATTATTAATGAAAAATAGAAAAAATTATCTTCAATATTTCAATTCCTGCTTTACTTTTTTCTACTATGAAAATATTATACAAACATGAAGATGTGTACAAACATGCATGGTATCCTCAAATTTCAGAAGAGCAAAAAGAAAATATTTGGGGTGTCTTTGCACTATGGGAAATTCTGGCAGAGTAAAACTTGAAAAAGAAAAGTCACTGTAATTTCCCTTTTACGTTTGTTAGTCATACTGCAATATTTAATTGTATCCTCTTTTAATGTACTTTCTTGTTACATCCAGAATTGAGGCATTTTCCAGCAAAAGCAGAAAAATACTTCCCATAGTCACAAAACACTTTCAAAGCCTACAGTGACAGCACAGTTTCAGTGATAAAACAATATGGTTTTATAGCACACAACTGCCGTTACTGCATTCTATTAACTCTTGCCCACTGACATTACAATCACCCTCTCCATGTCTGTATTTTAATAAACTTCTCCAGAGTTTGCTTTTAATTAGAGATATATACACACACACAAAACTACTGGTTCTTACTCTTCTACTGGATAACTTTATTTAAATTAGTGTTCAAGAAGCATTGAGAATTGCCATTCTAGCCAGCAAGATCTCCTCATTACCAATAAAAGCTTTGATTTCTGTAAATCTGCTTACAGTGTCCATCATTATGACTCAGAGTATCTAAGAGCCAAACATTAAGACCACAGAAAATACAAGGGAAAGAACTTTTACTTCATTGCATCCAAATAAAAATTCCAAACTTTTGGTTTGGAGGTAGGTCTTTTTAGCTTAAAGAGTTGCTGATTCTCCTTATTTTTTGGGCCATAAAATATTTCTTCACAACAGGCATACTGATGAAGTCCTGTCACATGTTCCAGTAGCACAATGATGATGAATCTATGGCTCACAAGAAGTATACATCCAATCAGGTGCTGCACCCTGCTGCCCCCTTACCCAGGGGCCTCTTGGGCAAAGCCCACTGGCTTGCCAGCAGCAGCCCAGTTGTGATCCATACATATCTACCAGCAGGTGATGAGCACATGTAGAATGGAAGAGCAATTACGAGCTCCATCAGAAGGAGGAAAGGTGGGAGCTCAGTTTTACAGCCAAAACAAAAAACACCTCTGTATTTGAATTATGTCCAGTAAAAAATACAAAGTAATGTCTAACTTTATTAGACTTAATTAGCAACTCCATGAAGCCCTGGAATCACAACGTTATGAACAAAACTCATGGGGCAACAGCAGACAGGCAGCTGTACAGTAAAAGGAATTCTTTAATTACTTTAGTATGTTGACTACTTGGATTAATACTGCAATATTTAATTGTATCCTCTTTTAATGTACTTTCTTGTTACATCCAGAATTGAGGCATTTTCCAGCAAAAGCAGAAAAATACTTCCCATAGTCACAAAACACTTTCAAAGCCTACAGTGACAGCACAGTTTCAGTGATAAAACAATACGGTTTTATAGCACACAACTGCCGTTACTGCATTCTATTAACTCTTGCCCACTGACATTACAATCACCCTCTCCATGTCTGTATTTTAATAAACTTCTCCAGAGTTTGCTTTTAATTAGAGATATATACACACACACAATGCAGTATCTTTTACCTACTTCAAAGGCCTCTTGTTCAGGCCATGTTTCCACTAAGTTGAATCCATGTTTATGTTGTGAACATTTTTGTACACTACTAATATAAGGTTATGGGCAATGGCGTTTCTAAAGAAGAATACAGCTTCTGAGAGATCAAAATGTAGCTCTGAAACAATCATAGCCTCCACAGATCCTACTGCCTTATAATTTGCCTTTTCAAGGCTATTGTCCCCTTTTATGCTGGACTTCTGGTAATTTCAATCATTTAGAACTACAGTCTCGCCTTTTTCCCCCCAGACTTTTCAAACTGTGCGATGCAACTGCCACCTCTCACATGAGAAGCCATGGGAAATAATAAATGAATCCAACCTGGCAGCTTACGTTGAGTGACTCGAGTCCTCCAGGAAACAATGCTGTCTACTGACAGAGAGCTCTAGTAGCCCTCTTTAGCCCATTACAACAGAGATCCTGTCAACAAGGCACCCCTGCTGCCCAGAGCATCTTCTGCTAAAGCATCTGTGGCTCAAGCACCAGGTTGAGCCACGGGTTTGCAGAAAGCCCACTACCAAACCTTATGTTCTGGAGTCCTTTCTGACCTGTTTACCCCATGACTACAAGGCAACTACATTACACAAATATTCACCACTAACGTGACATGCATCAAAGCATTTGCCTCTCTCAAAAACAGATTTATTATGAAGAAACTGGAATAAGTGTTCAGTGATCCAATGCAGCTCTAGAGAGCACTGCAAACCACTCCAGACAGCACACTGTTCTGCATGTAAGTGGATTTTTAGGAACTGAGTGATTTCTTTCTTCCCAGAAGGCCAAAAAGCTTTTCTTAAAATATCCCAAGTGTGTGCATGTTTACACCCACACACAGTAGTGCACTGCAGTACAAGCCTATCGCCAACAGCTCACAACTACAGAGACCTCTTCTAGTGCAAAAGATTTGCTGCTTTTCCATGACTAGAACCATGGAAAAACATGCCACAAGTTGCAATTTCAGTTTATTTGTATCACATGTAGCTATTGCAAATTTCTTGCACTACCCTGGGCTGACGCCTTGAATAATCCATGCATACTTTCATATGTGTAAAATGAGACATTGTATCATTTTAACATCCCTTCACAGCACAAGCACACCTTGAACCACTGCATGAATACTTAAATTTGCAACTAATGCACAAGAAATAGACAGAAACCACCAAGTCAAATTCTATCAGCCAACCTCACTATGCTAAATGCAGCTCTCCACAACCCTGGTATCTTCCTTGCAACATCTGCTATCCCATTAAGCAGCATAGGGAAGCCATAGGAGAGTGATAGCGGGAGCTGAAGTTCCTGCCCTATATGTTTGGGTTCAATTCTGAAAAAAGAAAAGCAATCTCCAAGCCAAGATGTGAATGTGGGTTAACCCCCCTAAAGCACTCCTTATAACCACTGCTTGTAACAAAGTCCAAGCTGAACGATTTGCTGTAAGAATGTTCAAGAGGTACTCTGCCTTCCTTCCAGTGAACCAGCATTACTATTACATTACAGATCTCACTGTGTTAATCATGAAAAGCCTGGAAAATCATGCTGAGAGAGAGGTATGGCAGCAACACATGGATATACTCAGTGACATTTAATGTAGTCACTTTGATTAATTATTAAATCTCTAAAACAGATTTGGTGCTTGAAATGGCTTTTCAAAGGGTCCAGTATTCCCATTAGCAAATTAACTTTACTCTCAACAGTTGGCATTAGTTGTTTGGAAACAATTATTTTCTTCATCTAACCCACACACCCCCAATCTGGTTTCCCCAATACTGATGGAGTCATTTTCTGCTCAATGGATTTACGTATTTTTGGTATTCCCTACGTAGCCTGACATTAAATTTTCAAAAATAGCATCTCTGCAGTCATTGAACCTACACTTCATTTCTTCAGTATGTCCATTTTCAAAGTCAAAAGCATGAAGACTGTTCAGAAAGACAAATCAAATTTTATATATTTTATATACATATAAATATATAAATAAATATTTCTCTCTCACACAGACGAAATTTCTACCCGGGGACAAATACATGCAGAGGAAAATAAATTATTCAGGCTAGGCAATCAGTCAGTACAGGAAAAGGTAGTGTATCAAAACACCAAATATATCTAAGCTAAAAATATTGCAAGGTATTTTTGTTTCCTTTAATTCAGTAGGTGGGTCTGAAAAGAAAAAGTCATACGAACAGCCAATATCTAACCAGTATTAATTAGACAAGAAAAAATTCACAGCTACGAGCACTTTATGACTGTAAACAAAGAGTAAATATTTTTTGTTTTCTTCTTTGAATTTTTAAGTCTTAAAGTTTTCAGCAAAACTTTATTTTTCCTACAAATGTTTTAAATGCTTTGCAGTAAAGTATCAGTTAGATGACTAAATGCAGGATATGATTTGGCCCAAACAGGCTGAAAACAGGAACTGCTGCATCACTGGTGCCCACCTGCTAACAGGACTTTCATGAGAGGAGTCGAGAGAGAACTGGGGCTGGGATGCAACCTTTAGCCTTCACTTTGGGAGCAAAGTCAGGGAGCCCCACCAGCCAAAATAACCACATGACCTGAACCACAACAGATCAGCTTAAAACACCAATGCACATGAACCTTGAGATAAACCGAAGCTCATACAGAAATCTTGTCTTCAGTAGGACTGTATCTGATTACCCAAGGAGAAGGTAGACTAAGGCCTGACTTGGTGCTAAGGCATATTTAGAAAGAAAGTACTTTTGCCTGCTAATGAGCAGAGATGGGCATGGGCTAGATTTAAATTGGATATTAGGAAATATTTCTTCATTGAAAGGGTAGTCAGGCTCAGGGAAGTGGTGGAATCATCATCCCTGGAAGTGTTCAAAAAAACATCTAGATGTGGCCCTTGGGGACGTGGTTTAGTGGTGAGCTTGGCAGTGTTAGGTTAACAATTGGACTCAATGATCTCAGAGGTCTTTTTCAACCTTAGTGATTCTATGAAATGGACATGGACACTGTCCTGTCTCTGGCACCTCCTCACCCAGTACCTCTGTTCCCACTGTAAACAGCAGAAGCATACAGACTATCAAAGAAGTAAAAAAAAAAGACAACAAAACCAAAAACCCACAAATTTTCTCCTACATTTCAATTGTTCTTCAAGAAATGACAGGATAAGATTTGCTTTACAATTTATCAGCAACTAGTAAATATTAGTAAAAGAAATTGCTGGTCCCCACATGCTGTCCATCAGATCCTGAGCAGCACAGAAGTACTGACCCTCAGGGGATAGCCAGGCAATCTGTGGACAGGCTTGGGAGGGAAATGTCCCCAGTACACCCAATACAGAAGAATGCCTTCATGTCCATTAAATATTTATTTTCTTATTCCCTACAGCAAAAATACAGAGTTGGGGAAATAATTTACAGATAGAAACCCAAAAATGTTTGAAGTGGTTTTGAAGACGTTTGAACCCTTGAGGATATAGAAACTTTGCCTGTTAGGGAAGTTAATAATTTTTCCCCTCCACAATTCAAATGGGCTCACTGTGTGGAAACACAGCTTATCTACACTTAAGGAGCAGTATAAGGGGATTTTCTACATGCTGTTCTTGAAATAAGTTCAGAACAGCAAAAAAGTCATTCAGAAATCAAAAGTCATGATTCTTGAAGCATATATATACACATACATATATTTGAGTCAAAATTTCAACATCAAGTGTTTTTTCCCCTAATAGTTGCTCTGCCAGGAGAAGTTCAGAGGAAGGAGTGCCCATGCCTGTCCCCCCCTGCCCCACAAACACCACCAGGACCTTCACACAGTAAGGGCAGTGGCTCAGTTCTGAATTAGACTTAAGTCTAGCTGCAGACACAGAGACCAAAGTTTTGTACCTTTGATCTCCCGCTGCAACCCTAAGTTCAGACATAAATGATTTATTCTACAGTGACAGCACCTCTAGAAGTTTGCTGTGTTGCAAGTTCTTCAGGTCCTTCTTTTCACACATCTGAAGAAACAACTCTGAGCTGCTCTAAGCAAAGAGATCAATATAAACACACAGTTCATATTTTGCCACTTCCAATCTTTTACATCCTACCGAAAAACTTCAAGCTGTCACTTACCCACCCACACATGCATTATCTACATGCACATACAAATGTGCTTACCTACTGTACGAAATTCAGTCTACAACTACAGCATCCCTCCTGGTCTCCATACCAAAGGGAGCACACATTCATTTCCTTGCATTCTGTAACAGAAACTGGCTTTCATACAGTAAAGACCAGCAGTCAGGTCTTTTCTAAACTCCACTCCATTTTCCACTCCAAGTGAATAAAAATAAAATAAATTTAAAAATCATTGTACTTGACAGGCAATTTAATGCATTTAATATTTACTACAATGCAACTATCTACTTCAGTTTTTGCTTCAGTGGAACTGCTTTTTAGGGTCAGTGTTAAATAGGTCTCACTTTTTGTCTTTCTTTTCCTTTCTTCCTTCCCACCCCCTCTCCCAAGTAAGCATTACAGTTTAAAATATTATTATTACAGGTTACAATTTAAAATTTTAAGTCAAGGCTCATGTGTAAAAGATATTAGTAAGAATAATTGGCTTTTCCAAAGGAAAGAAATCAGCAGTTAACTGTATTAATCAATTATTATTGAATTCTGTGCTCCAGGCTAGTGGTTCCTGTCAACAGTGGTCATTCAGACCCAGGTTTTCCTCTTCAGCTTTAATGAACAAGGTTGAAATAACGCACTGAAATGAAATAATGTAGAACTAATCAACTGTGTTTGTTTTTGAAGTCTGAACAATTTCCTTGAGAACCAAAATGAAATAAAATCACCACGCTTACAAATTATCTTAGAAGAAACAATACAGGGGTGCTGATCTCTCAGTCAACATATATTTTATCTCTGCCAGAAATGGGTATAGCATACAGAAACACTATACAAACAAAAAACATTTGGAAAAAACTCTTAGAACTACTATTTGGTTCTACCCATGCATACCATTTTCCTTCAGGTTCACTACTACCAACTGCTATATCTAACCTCTGCCAACTAAGGGAATTGCATGCCTGGCACTTGCAGGACCAAATCTTTCGTTGACCTACAGCAAGGCACACCTGAGACAATACAAAAATTCACAAAAAACCACTGTCAACTCTACAGATCTGCTTGATAAAATAAACACCAAGCAGAAAAAGTGCAGTTACTCCCAACAGATTTCTGAGAGTTTTGTTTTCCATGCAGCAGCTATAAATAAATAAATCTCCCTATGCATTTTAAGATGCACAGAAAAACACATTAAAACCCCAGACCACAATCTCTGACTAAAACAGCTGAATTTGCAGATGCAAAGGTTATCTGAACTTCACTTCCTCTGCCACTTCCCCAGACAGCTTCCAATTCACATTTTTTTGACCTAGCCTTAAGTTAAGGCATCCCTAGTGGCCTTGGGTCAAGCCTAAAGGCAGGACACTCGTCTTGAGCTCTACACTGTGCTGTCACATTTAACAACCAACCATCCCCTTGCTTCCTGAGAAGCATATACTAGTCTGTTTAAATAAATAAGTAAGCAGAAAGAGCAGCTGGCAGCCAGAATACAAGTAACCTGTGCTTTCTAAAAGAAAGCCACGTATCGCAGAACATGAGCAGGTATTTTCTGCTTTGTATTAGTAAGACACAGACCTCTGAATCCATCCTTTCCAGTCTGAATACAACTAGAAAGCCCTTCCTCTCATGAGGTCTAAATGACTACAGATGGAATCAGTTGGCTTTCTCCCCTTTGCGATAATGATTTGATTTGATGACAAAACTGCAAGAAAAATCTTTATTAGACTGCACATTCAGGGTGTAATGTGTGCCATAATTGTATTCTTCAAGTACTTTAAAGGACTTCAGAATACATGAAGAAAAAAGGGTAATTCAGAAAATATGTGAAATTTCCTCTTTGGGAAAAAAACCCAAATCAATAAAACAGGGTCACTCAATAGCCCAAGGCCCAACTGAAGAATTAAAGAATATATGCATCAGCAAAGGGGAAGGGGGGTGGGAGAAGCATTTAAAAAAAAAAAAAAGAAAGCATTGCCATAGTAAATAGTGGACTGAATGCAATACCAAAATGTGTGTTCTCTCATTTAGATATCATCATGTAACCTCTCTCTCCACACCACTATGGTCCTTGTTATTGTATTAGACTGGAGTTCAAAAATGGACAAGTTTTCTAAATTCCACAAGCTGAATTTAGAAGCCTACAGACAGATAAACCATCCAATGATCTCCTGGGAAGCTCTGATCATTTTCAATCAGTAGAGTAATCAAAAAAAAACTCAGGAAAATTCAGCTATTAAACTATTACAGATTTTTAAATATTGCTGGTTTTTCGGATTCTTTAAGTTTAATTTAGCTGTGCATTTAAAAAATGTAACTTGTGACCAAGAAAAGGTTACCAGTAACTACAAGAACAATTTTAACTGTTTAGAGAAGCAGCTAAAATGAGCAGAAGTGATCATAACAGTTCATTAATCACTTCTGTACGTTACTCAAAATCATGTTAAATTTTTCTCCTTATTTGTACCTGTCCCTATATCAATTGGTGTAGTTTACATAAAACTAAGGCCATAAAGCTGCTGCTATTTACCATCCATTAATTAATCACATGAGACATACTTACCAAGTCATCAAGACTTAAAAGATACTGTATCACAAAATAAGAGATCACTGACCAAAACTATATTTTCCTTACCTGAAAATCCACTGACAATTTACCAGTGCATGGAACACAAACATACTGAAGCTGTGTAAGAACTCATTCCAAGCAATTGCTTTCACAGAATTTGAAAAACTGTCTTAATTACAATTTTGTGAGAAAGCTAGAGGATTTGAGCATCTTCCACGTATTAAAGCTGTTTTCATCCAATGGAGTGGTGTGTTGCCTTGGCCTGCTTCTCTGCTCACACTGATGTAACCTCCTTAGTAATTATGCCACCAGCACTACATTTTTGTAAGAGACTTAAACCAACAGCTAATAAACTTCTGTCATTATCTAAAAGAAATAAAACAACCTATTGTGAATGGACATGTGGCTGTAAAAACCTCAATTATCTCTACAACACAAAGGACCACAAACTCCAGGCTGTAACTAGAACAGCCTTCAACAGTTTTGCTCAGTCTGTGGAAACAATTTGCATGACACAATCTGCCCTATAAAATCCACAGTCATTCAGATTCATTATAAGAGCCTGTGTACAAAGAAGTAGTAAAGGGAAAAAAAAAAAAAAAAAAGAAAAGAAACTAGAAAGGAGCACTATTTTCTTTCCATCCAAGGAAAAAACACAAACACTGAACTGCAGCACACAAATCAAGTATCAGTTACAAAACAATAGTGGTGCATTCTCCATCCCTTGTGACAGGCATTTTAAAGCCTGAGCAGCGGCATTTTAAAGGGATGGTCATACTCTTCCTAGCAGACAAACCTCTCCTTCCCCTCCTGTAGTGCAGGGCTGGGTACTCCCTGCCGGAAGAAGCCAGCAAAGACACACAGCTATTGGGAGAGCAGATGAATGTTATCAAAACCCATCACATTCACAAGAAAACTTTTATTTTTGAGAGATGTTTAGTGTATACCAAGAAAAACATAGGCAGAAGTGAATGGCAACAGATTTAGAAGTGCTGGGGATGCCTGCATAACTCCTCCACAAATCTGTGAAGCGCAGGTGAAATATGGGTCAAGTTACAGAGGGAGCATTTCAGAGATTACCAAAATGTCCTTAAATTCATAGGGATTTCAGAGAGGTCAGTTACATTGCACTCTATTTAACTATTGATGGGCAGCTATAACCACCAGCCTGAACAGCTTTGGTTTCTCCATGTCAGAAGTCATTCCCTTCTCCTTTTAGCAATGAAAGGGAACGTAGCGTTTTCATGACAAGCCACGTGAAATTCTACTACCATGCAACGGAAAATCCACATTCCTGCTTTCCAAACTGTAAACGCCAGCAGACGTATTTAGATTTACTAACAACTGACCTGAGCATTGCTGCTGCTGCTGCTGGTAGTGCTCTGCCATAGGTCCAGGCTCTCTCCCAACTTTCCCTCATAGGTGTCTTCTTGTTTCCCCTAAACTAGGCTGTCAGATGCAACATCGCTATCAGACAGTGTGGTACACGTCCCTTTTGACTGCCAAGCATTTGGTGCTAATACAGCTGGCACCGCAGCCTGCAGCTCCTGCTGTGACTCATCTCTTGTTGACTACAGAACTTAACTGGGCTCCTACAAATGGCTTTAAATTATTTCTTACTCCAACCTGCAGAAAGCAAGGGCAAAAAGCTAATATCTCTCTGTATTTAAAATACGTTTGCATACCATTAATTTTTTACTGCATTTATTTGTAATTCATTGTGAATTCTTTATTTTCTATTTTAACAGAGATGCTACCAGCATCGCTATTAAAGAACAGTGACAAGGTGTATTGTAGAGCAAGGAGTTTTACCCTTCTGGGAGAGGGACAGTGTGATCAAAATAAAATAGACCTGGGCAGCCACAGAGCTTCTTAAACACACCCAAAGGAAGCATTTGTGAACAGACTTGAAAACACAATTTACTGAGATAATACTTCCCATGATACCTGTGTACTTTTGATTTCACTTTCTTTTTTCGCAGTTTCATTCAAACAGTATTTCCCCCAGAACTGTCTTAAATCTCTCTTTTTCCTTTCTGCCTTCCACACTTTTGCTCTTCCCTTGGTTATCTTTCCAAAGATCGTCCACCTAAAGTGTCTCTTGTCATCTGTTCAAAGTGCCCAGAGACAGCCAAAAAATAAAGCCGGTTCCTCCCTCCTCTGTCCCACAGCTGCCCACAGTGCTCCCTCACAGTGTCAGCACAGGGACTGTACTACACAATGAAGTGCTACATGTGTCATCAGATCCTGTGGCCATTCACCAAAATTTACTTCTGCCACCTTAACTTCAAAGAGAATGTTGCTCCTTTACAGCAAGTATTACATCCATAACCCACTGTTACGGAATTTCCACGTTATGCTAAACCCCAAGAAACTGCTACTTCCATGCTCTCTACTACATGCACATGCACATGCACACACACAAAACATTAAAAAAACAAACTTCAAGTTGCAACTGCCAGATTTAAGAATTCCTCACTTTGACCTCCTTTCACATATGCACTACAACACAATCTTTGAATTACCTGATCTTCTACTTTTTCCATGAGATCTTGTTATTTAATGCCCAAAACAAATTATTTTAATTTCTACCTGATAAATTATTTAAGACCTGTTTTCCCCTCACAGCTCAAAGTGTAATTCCAAGCCTTAATTCCCACCCACTGTTCAAGCTTTTCTCTCTGGACAGACATTAATTTCTCCCTGAGTAGTTCTATGGTGTTTATCACTATAGCATTTGATAGCTTACCAAACACTAATTTATTTTCTTAGCATACCTATGAAAGAGAGGTACCATTAACCTCATTTATAGGTGAACAAGAGTATATGGAGATTATCATCAAAGATATGCAAAAATTGAAAGGTAGCAGCCTGAGATGCCTTATGGCTAGATTTTCAGACTAGTTAGGCTTATGTAATTTTTGTATATACAAAACATACCTCCCTGGCATGCTACAGCAACTTGTGCTGGACATCTGCAAATTCAAGCTCTCAAGTGAGGGAAAGGAGGAATAAGCCCTAACAGGAATGGTGGTGGGAAGGCCAGGCATAACACTGCACCAGGATTTGGTACAGCCTCTGCCACATCAGCACCGCACCAAAAGTGAGCATTCATTATGGACTCTTTAATGAGAGGTCAAATGAAGGTTCTATGGGTATCCACAGCTCTACTGCCTTTTAAATTTGGACTACGTGTCCTCAGAACTGCAATAGTCTTGCATACTGATTTGTGTATCATTTCCTGGGTTTCAGAGGGAAACCAGAAAATCCTCCGAACAAAATCAGCAGCGTTAAGGTGCCTGGGTCATCAGCTGTGTGGTCATCATGGACTCCTGCAGCCAGCCACAGCACAACCCCTGCTCTTTTCTGCTGAAAAACATTAAACAAAGTTGCCCAGTAACATCTGCACATACGATGAAGACTACCCCATTTGTGTCATACAAATGCTATCTATGGTAAACAGGTGTTTATATTCGTGATGATGATTAATTACAGCTCCTGTCATGCCCTGCTGACAAAACACAGAATCATTCAATAAATGTTTATAATCTCATCAGCAAGGGGCTTATATTGTTTCTTTCTTTGTTCCACTAATTGTTTTCAGTTTTCCATTGGAACTGAAGGGCAATATTTAAACTGACACCTCAGTAGTTTCTTCTACCTCTCTCTTTAATCTTAGTTCATAAAATCTGATGTTTCATTCACTTCCCAATATCCAAGGGGAAAAAATAATCACATCACCACATGTTCATGATGTAAACTGAGAAACCCATGATTAAAACCAAGAACTTACACATCATTTCACAAAGTAGGAAGCCCAGATCTCTCTATATTTCTTTGTTTGAACATGAAAATCATATAGTCTAGAAACACTAAAATATAAAGGGTGCCAAATTCTCTAAAACACTGAAGGTACAACCTTACACCAGCAGCCAATATAAGAGGAGGAAGCCCCATAACACTTCTCGAGCAGAGTCAATAAGGGTTTTTAATTATTCAGTAAAGAATAGGACCAGAAAGTAAATGAAAGAAAAGTAGACCAGAAACTGTACACTCATAATTGCTAGCAGGGAGAAGTGTTTACACTTCATGCAAAGAATTATATAAGTCAGGTCTCATTATTTCAGCAGCTTAAAATAAATAAGCTGTTTTCCCTCAAGTAACTCCAAAGCAATGCTTTACCACCCATGCTCTGTGCTGCTCTGAGGTTAAGGGCCACTTGTAGAAGAGCCACCAAGGGTCATTCAAAAAAGCAATCCTACTGGTAACAAACTTAAAACTGATTGTTGCACCACCATTTTATGAGGGAAAAAAGGAAAATTTCTGTGGCCTATTTCATGTATAATGAAAGTGTTTCACCAATACCAGCAGACACCTGCCTGGCAAGAAGAAATGCATTGCTCCAATCCTGCAGGGAACCCCATAGCCTCGGGTTTAGGTTCCTCAGGCCCTGTGGTCGGATATCACACTACTGCAGCACAAGTAACAACACTGATTTAATTATCTTTGAATTTATATAAACAACATAATGCAGCTAAAGCCACTATTCAGATAGATTAAGCATATAAAAACACAAACCTTATCCCAAGACTTATATGCTTTAACCAATATAAACCAGAAAAGGAGTAAAAGAAGATTTTAATACATGCATATTTCTTATGGGCTTGGAAGACCTGAATAATTTCATGGGATGCTGAAGAGCTGCTAACTTTCTCCTTATTATAACCTACTCCTACTAGGTTGCTTGCCTATAAAATGAGAATAATATGCAATTCTTCTCCTCCACTTGGGTTCCTCTAGAAAGAATACGTTCACTAGCAACCATGATGAGCAAGATGGTAGATAAATGGGATCACCTCCAAAACACATACATATCTCATCAGAAATCAAACAATTCTCCGCAAGAGGAGGATTGACATGAAATACCAAACTGCACCAGATGTTCTAAAAAAATCCACAATTTTCTAAAAGTTTTTAACATCTTCATGTGTTGAAGAGGATGAAAAAGCAAGAAAAACATCTTGAGGGTACAACACCTTTATCTAACGACTGCCTGAATTTTATCCAAAATGGAAAATACTGCAATTGGCACTTGCGCACGGGAAGTCTTAGCAGTGGATGCAGAGACAACATCACTTTCTGCCACTTTTGTTTCAGTCAGAAAACCTGAATGGGAAAGTTGATATTGCCTGTTCCAGCAGTAAAGCTCAAATACTGTAGCTGCCTTTATCACTGTGCCTGGTTTGCAAACTGACACTGGATGGTAGCCCAGTGATGACAGTGTCTGTCTGGACACAGGCATGGCATCCAGTTCCTGCTGAACTCATGGTGTTGGGGCTATCCAGATCTCAGGAAAAAAGTAACTTATTGAAGACAGAAATATTCAAGAACTGTAAACTATTGAAAGTCACCAGAGTTCAACAATCACAAAACAGTCATTAAGGTGAAGAATATAAGAAGCTTTAATAAATTTTAGTTATTTTTTAAAATATTATTTTCCTTGTGCTTTCAAAGCCTGCCATATTCTCTACTCAGGTTATCAAGCCTTTGTTTTTTCCTAGGCTGCAACAAATATATTACCTTTAGTTTCAATGAAAGTTGAAATTTTACTGTACTGACATGACAAGATCTGTAATAGGTGGAAAACAACTCCCACAGACACACGTATCCAGTTAAACTGCAGATTAGCAACGCACACTCTGTAAAATGAAAAGTGGTGATCCTGCATTCCTCACCCTTAAGATCAATTAACATCTCTGCAACCTGAACTAGAGATATTCAATGTCCTTGTCACCACATTATAAAATCATTAACTCTTCTGCAACCCCAATCAAATCTATGAGACTGCTGCAAACAAGAACTATTTGTACCAATTTACAAAATGGAGAAAATCTTGACAAGAGTGATGTTGCTACTGACCACAGTGTTAAGAAACCACAGGCGTATCACTTCCCTTAGTGTTTTGTCTTATATATTTAATACAGCTTTAAAACCACCCAGGGTATGAAATTCAAAGGCATTTGTTACGAAGATTTTCGCAGCTGTGGGAGTTTCTGCACCATAACATCAAGTCGTGTTGGAGAATAATGCCCAAGTGAAGTTTTTCTTCTGACAGCATCCCAACCAGCATATCATATATTCAATATTAATTTTAACTAATCATTCTCAGATGTCAGTCAACAAAAAGGACATTTGCAACTCTGAGTTATATAAAAAACTTCATTGTTTTCCTTTTTAACCTTATTTGCTAGAGGCCAGGAGTCAAATACCTTAGCTTCACTTTCCAGGGATGACACAGGGAGGGAGAAGGGACAATTAATGGAAAGAAGGGAAAGATCATCACATTTAGAGGGCAAATTCAAAGAGGTTGACTGTCCTAAAACTGAGGAACCAGATGATTCCCACAAAAGAACTGTGGAATAATTAATAAATAGCATCACAGAAGAAAACAATAAATGAATTCACTGCAGATGCACTATGGCAGACTACTACCAACGTATCAATGCTCTTGTTAAACAATATATACCAGGCCTTGACAAAGGGTAGAAGAAAGTTATTTATGAGCCTCTGAGTGACTAAATGGAACATTTTAAGGTCAAGGCTAAACTCATGGGACCTTTCAGGTTAGTGGATGTTTGCTAGCAGAATTCTTCAAACACTACTTTTTGGGATCATTCTTTAATATTGTCATTGCATCAACACAGAAAATAAAATCTTTATGCCAACGAACTCTGCTGTGAATTATGTTGAGAGGAACAACAGAAGAAGAAGAACCACCAGTGAAAACAGAGGATCTTTCAGCAGATGGATGACAGACACAAGAAGTAACATAAATAAGACAAAATTTAACAAGAAACGTTCACAGCAATGCCCTCTAAACTTGTATGGGCAGATCGTGACAACCATGTTTCATGCAACCTGTGAGGTTCCAAAATCAGCTAGAAGAAACTCAAATCCTTCCAAGTGTTTTGCAAAGTAAAGACTCACTGCTGAAACCATTTTAGTGTGTGGGAAGAAGTGTTTGTTTTGGTCAGAGGTGACCAAATCAGGC
The DNA here is from genome assembly GCF_009829145.1 of Chiroxiphia lanceolata. NCBI lineage: Eukaryota > Metazoa > Chordata > Aves > Passeriformes > Pipridae > Chiroxiphia > Chiroxiphia lanceolata. Next base: position 34,988,508 of record NC_045641.1, read on the forward strand.
TGGGTCCCAAAACTACACTCCCGCTCAAGACTAGGCTGAAACTCAAAGGTCTTGGCACAACACCCTAACTTCAATAAAAGGACATATGTCATTTTTGGGAGCATTCCAGGAAACTCTGCTACACAGCATTTCTGATGGTTAGCAAACAGTCATTGTAATAATACAGCAAGGGCCTTTTTCATACAAAGCATCGTTATAAGGAACAGGTTGAATGGCAGTGCTGTAATGCTGCTCAAGATAAATATGATGCTTTTTAAAGCGTTTTATGCAATAAGTACCAACTTGTCTGAGTGGGTTGGGTAGCAATTTCATCACCCATCATGTTCACACTGCAAAGTCTCACTGAAACGAGTACGATGCCTGGACTACTAATGTCAATATGTGCTTGTGTACCAAAATTATTACTTTAGTTATTCTAGCATTATATAGCACAGACTCTTCAGAAAGATGGGAGAGCTGGTGTCGCATATCAAAACAAGGTTATGCATTTAACTGAACGCAAATGGATGAAACATCCAATAAAAAATACATCTGATTTAAGAGCTGGGGCCTCTTTTTTTTACCCAGGGAGACTGAGACACAACTGTGCCTTCCCTTCATCCAGTTGTGTCCCAATATCACAGCTAATGTGGTCTTCTATGACAAAGCTTCAGAGGAATAAGGACAGTATACCTAACAGCAGGAGCTACAATATCCCAATATCCAGGCACAGCTGAGCTGAGGACAAACTGAAGTCACCTTTTTCCTGTGATTCCCAGAGGCCTATTTTGTTTTTAACTTTGTTTTCTTTCTGTTTGATCTTGTGGTTATTCTAATGCAGTTTCTGCATTTTTCCATTAATTCTGCCTCTGTACAATGCTCTAAGCAATATTACGAATGGGGGAAGAGAAAAGAGTAAGAAGCTCATAAAGTGATTGTCTCAGACAATCTTCAAACGTACTGGCTAATTGGATATATATCTCATAAATGACGACAGAGGAGGGATGCCTAACAATCTAGAGAGGAAACTAAATCTAAAAAAGCTCCAACTCCGTTCAGCTGAATGAACAATAGGTCTTTGATTTCATTAGCTCTGATATTCTGAAAATCATACCAATAAATGCAATCATTTTCTAAAGCACACATTCTTTTAAGTATACGACTGCAGAAGGAATGGCTATTAAAAGCTCTGCAATTACTCTAAATTTGCACTGTAAACAGTATAACACCAGACCATAATTAAATTAAATATGGACCATTTCATTGTCCCAATTACATGAAATTCAATTTGAAGACAGCATTTATAGTAGCACCAGCAGCATCTTTACAGATTTTGCACATTGCTTTAAGTAGCTACCACACCTATCCAACCAAAACACTGACATATAGAGCACATGGAAAGACCAGACAAAAGCACTTGAGGAACAGTTGTGTTTGAGATGGTAACCCTATAAAGACTACATGGCTCTAATCTCCTGGGCCATGTTTGGTTTAAGTAACTGTGAGAAGTGGCGAACTTCTTGTGCATCCAACTCCATAGGGCTGTGCACTATTTTGATCATTCAGTCTGAGTACCTGAACACTGTTGTAAACACCGCTTCAAAATCTGACACACATTTCATCCAGTCTGAAATACTTATGACCTCCACAGGCTGAAGTGTACACTATCCTTTTATTTTCTAAGTAGAGTAAAAGGAAAAACCTATTAGATATTTGGCTCAATCTTGGTGCCTTACATTAAGTTAAGAGTTAATAATTTATTAATCATCATTCAAGAAATCCGTATAACATTTGACAGTTTTTTGAGGGATTTTGCTTTCTTCTTTAAAAGACCTTCAAATAACAATCAGCTAGGGAAATATTTTCACATATGGGTTTGACATGTACTTTTGATTTACATATTAAAGAAGACAAAGTTGTGTGCTTTCACTAACGTATTTAATTTTCACATTTTTCAGTGCTAAACAGATTTAAAATACTTAGTTCTTTTATGGCATATTTTATGTCACCTTTCATGACTGCACTGCCCCCAAAAGAGGTCGTTTTCTTGCAAGAACTCCATCATAACAGCACAGATAATTTATATAATTTAAATACTATCAGCATGATAAATTTTCTTAAAAATGGAAAGAGAACAAAATTGCATCAACGAGAAAACCAGTAAACAACCAAGCACCCTACATGAGTTCACTTTGCACATAAGCAAGCATGGTGCACTGAGAGAAAGCCAGTAAGAAAAACTCTTGCTTCCTAACTTTCCACAGGATAGCAGTTCTCTGGTGCTGTAAGGCACAATCACATCTATCGCTTTATCTTAAAACAAATGTAAGGTTCTTATGATTTATTTCAGCAAGGGGGAAATGAAGCAAAAAGATACTGACAGTCACTCACATGCACAGAACAACAAAAAGAGTGCATCAAACTTTATCATCTCAACAAGGCACAGCTTCACTGCAAAGGTCCCAAACCGGGACCTTTGTTCTGCCAGAACAGCAGAAACCTTTTAAAAAGGCAATTTCTGTGCATTACTGGCTCTACTGCCACCACCTCATCCTCATAGCACTGCACAAGACCCCAGGCAGGGATTGAGCATGGCTTCCCCCCCTCCCACCTGTCCCTGTGGGCACCTCTGGGCACATCCCTTCTTCCAGAAAATCATGGCAGACCAGCAGCTCTGAAGCCTGAGAGGCACAGGGGACAAACACTAAGAAGCTGCAAGGTTCAGCACACAGTTCACAAATGGACTTCTGAGCAGGTGGTTTATTTTGATTTTGGGTTGAGCTGCTGCTGCTGCCATCACGTGAGTGCCAGCAAACAACCCCCCCCCATAACTCTCCATGAGCAGTCCTGGACCTGGAGCAAGGAACCAGCCCACTTGAGTCACTTGCTATGTAAAGACCAAGTCACAGCAGAGGCTCAGAAAATTGACTCTCCCTGAATACCAAACATTAATCATCAACTCCAACTTACAAATGAGTGCTTGCTGCCTCCGTAATGCTTTAAAAATATCCATGCAGCTTTCCAAAGGCACTCTACAAAGGCTACCCACCACCCTACCCACTTCTCAACACATAGTGTTTTAACAAAAGGTTTCCAGCAGTCAGACTGCACCTGAAACCTCACCAGAGTCTGCAGACAGACCCCGTTCACTTTGAGAGCTTCTGTGCCACTTTAGCTGCTTTGTATTGTTCAGCAGCAGCACAGCCAGATAAAGCCCTCACGGGAACTGACTTCTAATACATACATAGGGCTCAGGTTCTAGCAAAGGAGGGATATTGTTTGCATTTTTGGAGTTTAAACATCTTAAAAGCATAACATTTATCACAGCCAAAGGAAAATGAGGTTATGTGAAATACTTACTTCGAAAATGTTCTGAGGCATAATAGTAGACATCCTCATAGCCCTCATGATAATCCTCTTCTGGTCGGTACTTTTTGCCTTTTCTTCTTCTCGATCTTCTTATCTGCTTGACAAAGCCCAAGAAGCGCTCCATCTCCTTCCTCAGCAGCCCCAGCCAGCAGCCCCCTTTGCCCTCTGTTTCACAAAGAGCTGTCCAGCATGAATTAACCGCAAGCACCAAAGCAAAGCTGCAGCCTCCCACTAGCCGCTCCAGTACCATTAAACAACCCCTCCCTTATCTCAGCTCTCACTAGGAAGCATATTGTTTTCCCTTTAAAAGAGAAAGGGACAAACAGAGACACACTTTATCAAATCGACTGACTGGAATATTTCAACATGAAAATAAATAAAGGAGGAAAACATTGAAGAAAAAGGAGAATTTCAGGATTTCAAGACGTTATTAAACAACAGAGGACAAAGTTGAAGAGACCTGCCTGCCAGCAAGGGGAAACCCAGCACTGAGAGCTCCCTATCCTGTGTCTCCATCATTTGAAGAGGGGCTGGGAGGCGGAGATAGATGTTAGTCAATGGACTGAACCATATCTCAAAGTAAAATAGATTTCTACTTGCCAGTTACATACTGCCCTCATATTTACCCAGGCACAGGCTCAGCAGCCCATTTGATTTCATTTGTTTTAAGAAGAGGAAACATGCCAATTCATTTCTGGCATCACATACGCTGAATGAATAAATAGCAAAGTGGTTTAATCCGCGCACACAGCCCACTCACCGGCAAGTGTGTACTGAATGTGTTAATTGGAGCAGCAGGGAGAAAGCTCGGCAGCTGTTAAAAAATGACACATATACCCACTGGGCATTAGTGTATTCTAATCACTGCTAGATCTAAACATTAAAAGGCACTCCACAGACAGGTCTCCTATAGAGCTGGCCAGCTATATGGCAATAGGTAAACAAAGGAAGCAACATCACAAGCACACCACAACAATACTCATTAAAAATCTCAGCAGAGTTCTAAACAACTTTAAAATTAACATATAGCAGACTATCCTTTGCACAGGATGAGACAAGCAAAAAATCTGAAAAGGTGTTGGCTCTCTTCTCTTGTTGCATGTCTGAATCCCACATGTATTCCCTAAGATAAGGCTGGACTTTACTTCAAGATGAAGTTTCCCTGTGCTTCTGATGAAGATTCCCTGCTGCACAAAAACAGTGTCTGCTCAAATCCTATCAGGCTGACATCTGCCACGAGGATTTTATTGTACTCACGCTCCCACAAGCTAAGTGAGGTCTCTAGTCCAACAGGACCTCTCTTGTCTGCTGGCACAAGTCAGGAATCAATCAGTCACCTCAGTCAAACCACATGCTGACCATGGTCACCTGCACCCATGCTCCCAAGAGAAACCATTTTGCACCTATAGGCATGAGGAAGTAAGAAAGTCTTCCTGTAAAACAGATGTTACAAGTTCATCATCTGGAAAACGAAGAGCACGCAGAGGTGGGATTAGTTTCTGGTGATGCAGACATTTCAGTGAGTCATTATTTTGTAAAGAGTAAACGAGGTCAGTGTTTTTAAAAGCGTAAAAGAAGAAGTAAAGCAAAAGCCAGGATTTTAACTTAGCAATTCTGTTCCAAAAGAAGCATGCAGGGATTGATGAGTATTTAGCTGTAATTTTCTAGTTTTGAAATATGAAAGTTATTAGTAGAGGTCAGCTAGACCTGCTATCTGAGGGTCCTAAAACAAGCGCACACTGAAAGCTAGCACTGGAACTCTTCTGGGCTTGTTCCAGCTTCCCAGGTATTTTAAACAATATTGCACAACCCCACACCCATATAACCATAAAAGCTCAAAAAACCCTGAATGCTCCTACCAAACTCCCCACAGGAATACAGACTCCTTGACCTCACCAGCCCTGCTTTCCCGCTGTGAAAATGCAGCCACTGTCGCTAGCTGATGAACACCCCCAGGGCACCACCAGAACTATTTTTAGTGCAACTTCTATAAGGAGGTTGTGTTTTATTACAAATCTGTTTTTATCACACAGCTTTCAACTTTCAAATGGTAAAGACCTTAGAGGAATATTACAGGCATATTACCAAATATAAAAAAGCCAATAAAACCTCATCTATGGGCTTTAAGAAGTGATCACTGTATTTTTTGAAGGTTTCAATTTGAGTGTCCTTCTGTGCTCTGCCACCAAGCAGCAAAAACATTAGTGTCATGGAACATGAATACCAGTTAGCCTACAGCAGAGGTAGCACTCTCTCTTTTCAAAGAGGGAAATGTTGGTTTGATGCTGTATTTGCCGCTGTTTAGGACCCTCCCTGACAGATGCAAAAAGGTATTCATGTAGGTGTCAGAAACATTAAAGACAGAAGTCTTGCAGCCCTGAAGTTAATTCAAAATGACAAAGCTACTTTTTAAAAAGGAGAAAATGTAAACTTTCTTGCTTTTAAAATGTCCTCTAAAAGAGTTGAAAACTGGAATCAAGCAGACACACTTGGCTTTTATCAAGTAAATACGACCTTTTCCAGTGTCTCTATTGCTCAACATGCTGCTGTAGCAAAAGCTTCTGTGGGAGAGGTGGCTTCCGCAGTCCTCAGCACGCCCCAGGGAGACTTCAGTCCTTTTCATAACAAGACAAATACAGCAAATAAGCAGATAAAGGAGTAGCCAAATGATCTCAGTGAGCACATAAGCAGCAGATGCAGCACACTGACTGCCTGACCGCTTTCCAGAGAGAATCAATCTAAATTTGGGCAAATTTTGAGCTTTGGAAAGCATGGCATTACCTTGTGCAATGGACTTCCCTTTCTCTCTTGTGCTCATGAGATGCATCACACAGATATATGGCTGATGTAGTAAAGTAGAAAAAAAATGCACTAAATGGTATTATTGGCCAGTGCTCATGGTAATAGCCCCACCTATCCTGTGTGTAAAGTATGAAGGGGTTGAGGTGGAGCACCAGCTCTCTTTGGATAAGCAGAGGGGGTTTAAGCTCTGCTGCACTTCACTGGATCACACCAACTACTACTCTCTACAAAGGCCCGGCTCTATCTTGTACAATGAATATGCAGAAGCAGACCTCCAGCTTCTAACACACAAACTGACAGCCTTGCCACCATGTAAATCACATACCCATTTCCTTTTCCATGAATGCAAACAGCAGAGACAAATAATTTCAAAATTTTTACTTTTTTTTTTTTTTAAACATAGAACAAGTTGAGCTTTTGATAGGATTTTCTCTGCCCTAAAATATTCTCATATTCAGGACAATTTAAAGAGAAGGAAACACCTTAACTGAGGACATTGTTGTTATACATTATATGAGTCAGACTATTAAGTGTTTCACTATACTAGAAAGATTTCTGAACAAAAGTTGTTTCATATGCATTACACACTACCTCTACAGCTTTGCTGAAAGTACTGGAGATATTCATTAGCTACTCCTCATGCCATACCTGTAAATATTTTATCACAGTCCTACTTTCAAAGGCATACACAGAGAACTCAGTTTCATAAACACAGTTTACTGTAGTTAGAAAAAAAGAAAAAAACCCAGCTAAACTACTGATTTCCCCATTGCTCGTTGATTCACCTTTCTGCAGCTTCTTGTGACGAACAACTCATTCCTTCATGGAAATGAACACAGTTCTTGCTTGAAAAGGAATAAAGAAAAGCAGACACATATGGCAATTTCAGAAAGGTATATTGATTTCACAGGAGGAGCAGAGAAAGAAACAAACACTGGCTCTCAAATTTTTAAAATGCAAAACATCAGAGATGGCAATGAGTTTCATCCCTAATGACAAACAGAATAAGATAATTATGCCCAGAGGGAAAAAAATTAGGGTTATATCAACTGTCGGTTGATATTCTGAAACTCTCTCCAAACTAAAATTTGGAGAATCAATTTTCTGGTGTTATAATACCACAACAGAAAGTTGCAGTTAAATATGTCTCAAGCTCTTTGACTTGTCCTTTCTCCCCAGTCCAATCAAAGCAAGTGTTCTATTGCCATTTTCAAGGACACTCCTTAGAAGATGTAAGGATTGTCATGCTGTCTCCAGCATGACTTGCATCACAAAAATTTTGCCAAATGACACCAATTTGATAATACTTACATTCTCCATTTTGATAACTAATTCGTTTAAGTTAAGGAGAAGCTCCATCAAACTCGATCTGTCTCAGGACAGTGACTTACTGGAAAAGATTTCATAGCAGTAATAAACCACAAATAATTAAAGACACTGTCTTTTTCAAAAAGTTGAGCTGAAGCATAAATGCTTTTGCAGCCATGGATAATTTTCTAGAAGAGAGATGTCAGCATTTAAGCTTTAACTTGTCTTTATACCCATAGCAAAGATTAGGTCTCTCACCATGCAAAATATCTGCATTTAACATTTTATTTGCACAAAATTAGCTATGCAGTTATCAAGGTAAACTTTCACAAGTGACATACTTATTTTCTACAGCACTTTTTCCAGTATTTGGGGAAAGCAGTAGGAAAAATGATTTGGTATCCAAGGATAAGCCACTAAGGTAGTAAATATTTAACATGTATTTCCATTTGAGTGGGCTTGCAGAAATGATGCTTTGAAACTAAAGCCTGTGTCTGAAGCAAGCCTCCCTAATGTTTTGTATCACAAATACAGAATGGAACCTGCACCAAATATTAACAGTTCTGAGCAGGTATTCTGCATCCTGTTCATCAGCATGTTTCGGTATTTAAAAGAAAAACATTTTAGACAGACGAACCCTCCTATATCTGCCTCTGCTTCTCTGGGCAGCCCCTAAAAGTCTTCTTCCGGGGGAAGGAACACCCCTCACTGGGAGGCAACGAGAGAACACAACGGCAGCCACAGAGATCTACCTGCATCACGTTACTTGCGTGGGAAAAAACCCCACAAAACTATACATGCACAATACAAAAATTAAGATTAGTATGAACAGTTCTTGAAGGTTGGTCTAATAAAGGAAACAGTTCTTTTCACACCTTCCTCAGCCCCTAAGCATAAAGGTACAGCAAACCTCAAAAGGGAAGAACAGATGGTTTCTTCTCTGGTTCTCTTTCAACTAAGAGATGTCTTTGATAATCCGCCGTCATTGTTTTTGCAAACCAGCAATAATTAACAAAGGAGCCGTTCCCCTTATTTGTCTTACAGTATCATCTTGCCTGACCTTCTAGTTTTTCAAGAGATGTTTGTTCACATGCCATAATTGCTCCTGTTAAGGCTGCAATTTTCCATTCAAAATTTCCCCTAAATATCTTGGTGTAAAATGTGAGCCTATCAATTTGAAAATTATCAAATGCCTGTAATTTACAATCTATTAAGCACTATAAGAACTTATGTTCCATACATGAAGAAGCAGTTCTGTGTACACAGTCAATATTGTGTGTGAGGTGTAACTAGCAGCAGCCTACCATCCCCCAGAGGTGCCCCACCCGAAACCCCTCTGTCAGGCCAGCTTCTGAACACAAGTTCTGTTCTCTTCCAAAATACAACTGGGAAAACCATCGAAGGCATGGGACATACTAAATATTAGACTGCACATCTCTCCCATCTGACAATAGAAATAAATGCAGAATAACCAGCACACTATCTCTAGAATACTGCTGCATGAGAACTGGATGGTGATAAAATACTGGTTATCCACTACTGTTATTTTTAACATCTGATACTCTGATTTTAATGCATTACTATTGGTGTCACAAGTCATACATTCTTGTTATTCATTGCTCACACAGAATCACAGACCATTGTTTTCTTCTGCTCTCGAATTAAAGAATGCAAGACTGGAGAGTTGGAGTTCAGCTTTTGCGTCACCTAGTTGTAAATTAAATTAACTGGCAAATATTTCTTCTTTCTTCCTTTTTTTCTTTTTACAAGTGAACACATATTTTCAATACTTTAAGTTTCTGACTGTATTTTATCATATATGTTATTTTGTATTAACATTCCCAATGGTTTTGCTTTTTGCAACATTTTTTCACATAAAAATGTGCACGTAAATGTGAATGCCAACACAGAGGATGAGAACACAAAGGACAGAGGATGAGGCTACTTTCATTTAGAGAGAACTGGAGGGCTGCTTCTGTGTTCAATATAAGAATGCTGCCTCTCTCATGTATGGAAAATGCCGAGAAATCTTTGTAGCGCTGCTTTGAAAGGGTCACTTGTCAAGTTGAATTTCATGCAGAATGTATGCTTCAGGGGAAAAGACACTTTTTTCCCTCTTCAATTCAGCTAAAGCCATTTGCATACATTCTATTTTTTTCTTGTCTCTTTAGCCTATTTGGTTTTAAGTGACTAATTAGAATATAAAAATATGCATTAACAAATGCTAACTTTACCACCATCAAGGAAATACAGCTCAAGTAAAATTATGTACAAAAGAAGTTTGAATTTGCTTAATGTTTTGTGGCACCAATAATAATTCTGCAAGAAAAGCTAACCAGAGTACTACTCTAACCATATGTAAAACCCCTTCAGGGTTGAAGTAGTAGGCTGATATTTTAAAATACTAAAACTAGAACACAGTTCTTTGCTAAGTCTGAATTAAAGGTGTTTTCATCTTTCTAAAAGAATGTAGCAAATGGCTAGTGGGAACACTACCAAGATACTGCATACTGTGTCTGTTTTATGCACAAAGTATATCTCAAATCAACTACAAAATACACATAAAAAAGTATTTTGGGATATGGATATGGTTTTTACTACTCACTGAACTAAAACCCATTATATTTCCCTAACTTTCAATTCTTCAACAACTGCTCATTTCAATTCCAACCATTATTAAAGTGTACACAGAGCACTGGAGAGAATGAATAATTAATTAATGAAATTACAGCTCACCATAACGAAAATACCTACCAAATACATTAAATTAAGTTCTTACACAAAAGCATCAAAATATTTTCTCACTCTGTAGATCATAGACCTCAAGAGCTATAGTGCACCATCAAAGTTACAGTAGGTGGGATTTCACAGTTAATTGACAGTGGAAGACCCGTGTGAGATTTAAGGTAGATCACAGGAGAATCCATCACTAAACATCTCTTTCCATGTAAGAGTTCATGCAAGAAACTTTTTATTATGTGATGTTAAATGGATTTACTTTCTTTTACCTCATGAGATCAGCAAAAACGGTTGTGGATAAGGAGCCTGCTCATCCTCCCACAGATGCACCCTTATCCTTTCCCCATCCATGGCCACAGACTCACTGAGCAGTGAGCTCTACACACACACACACACACACTGCTATAGACTATCTCATCCTACTTCCACGGGCTTAAAGAGGTTTCATCATAAAACACAAAGGTCCAACATGATACAGAACACAAGAACGGAGCAACCTCCACATGCCATTTTATATAAATCCTCCTTTCTATCTTCTGTCTAATACCAATTCTCTGTATCAGTGATACTATACGAAAGATCTAGATTTAGAAACCCTCTGGTGCAGAGGAACATCTGTACTTCCCAGTAGCACCATGGTGGGTGTTTTACCTCTTCTCTTACCAATATTTAGTTGTAAAGAGCAGTGAAAACCTTGTTATGTTTCATTATTGAAAACATCCATCAGTCATATATTCTGCATTTCTCTGGTGAACAAATTATTTCAACAAGAAACTTCTGTAATTTGTTTAATAAACTGAAGGAGCAGTTAGAAGTAAACAATGGGCAACAATGGGAAAGAAATCTGAAGAGAAAAATATAAAAAATCTGAAGGTAACTAGAAAAGTAGAGCAATGGAGAAGCCCCTCTGGGAAAAAAATACAGGCATCCAGAAAGTGATTCGTATCCTGACCCCTGTATATTTTATCAGGGTCAAGTTACAATGGAAAATTAGAAAGATTTTATTGCAGGTGAGTTCTGACAAGAAGAAAGTTCTGCTTAACCATCAAGAGAAGACAACTACAGATAAATTCCTCATTATGATCACATGATTTTACAATAAAAGACTATGTAAATATATATGCAAATGAAACCATCCATCTGGAGTCCACTGCCCCAGAGGCACAGGCCAACATGATGGCAATGAAGAATCCAGTTTTTCAGATGCATTAACCCTTCTCCTCTCTCTCAATACCCTCTACATCCAGTTTTAAGTAATTCCTGTTGTCCTTGCAGAATCTGAAACTGCAAAGCATACAAAGTAAAAAGAACATGGACTTGAAGGGTAAAAGGACAGCTTCACATGTAACCTCACAGTAATGAGACGTAAGTACATGTCCACAGAACTGAAGGATCAAGGTTTCCATCCACAAGCTCTCAATAGCATGGCCCACTGAACATTAGTGTGGTACCTCATTTCTCTCACTCCAACAGCAGTCTGGGAAATGAGAGCTTCTGAGACCTCTTTATGTATGAGGTCTGACTTATCTTCTGTCCCCCATTCCAAGGGCACAGAGCAGGTTCTGCCATTCAGTTTGTAATTTCTTTCCTAGTTCAAGCCCACCTTCTTCCATCCAGGGGGAAAAAAACATCCAAAAAAAACCAAAACAAAAAAAAGAGAGAGAAGAGAAAAACTGCTTTATGCTACTGCTAAGAGGTTAACAAAGGAAATACAGACAAAGTAAATACACAGACTTCAAAACTGTCTGTTAGTCCTCCTCCTTGAGAGCAGCCTTGTACGTTAAGAGGCAAACCAAAGGGGAAAAAAAGGCATTACATCCCGGGCTTCTGAAACTCATTCTTTTCTGATATAAGGTTTGACATTTTCTGTTGTAAATTCATTCTTACAGTAACATTTTTGCCATATAAAATTGTGGGACTAAATATAAAGTAATCATTTGTTCAGTTTTGCACCTTTTACAAGGTAATAATACAGGGTACAACAAGTAATTCTGGTTTTGTTTGTAAAGGCTATGAGATCCTTGACCTCAGCATACATTTCAGAAGCAACAGGATAATTGAGGTTTGTTCTCTTTGATAGCTGGTGGTTCCCAAATGAAAGGTTACTTGGAACTTACATTCTGTGGCACTTAGCAGGACAAAATAGTCCTATTTTTCAAACTTCTCTTTGATGATGCTTTGTACTTCAGGATTTACTTCATTCCTCTCCTGTGGCCCTCTTCATCGATGGTAAATACAAATGCTTGTCAAGCTGTTCTCAGGAAGTCAACTCTAACGTGTCCACTTTAACACACTTTTTAACACACATTTTCATCCTCACACTCTCTGCCCTGTTCTCTTCAGTCAGATCCATATCCTCAGGCATTGTTTCTTTCTTGATCTATAGGTTATGATGCAGGAATCTGCTACTGAAACTCCTGGAGTTTTTGCACCCTATGATGTATTTGGACACCTCAGGAAAAATGTGAATATCAAGAAATACATAGCATTCCTCTTCATTGATTATAAAAGCCACAGAAAATTAATATACTGCTCAAAGACCAAGTTCCTTATGCCCTAATGCATATGTGAAGTGGCAGAGTTCATAATTAGTCACTTCAAGATTCAAGAGACCAAGATATTCAGAGGACTCAGTTTTCATCAATACTAATCAAATGATAAAAGAAAACATTAAGGGAATTTTACACCATACCAGATAAATTATTATCAGTCAGTGTGCAAAACCGACGCAGCCAACTTTACTATCCTAAAGGGTTTTGTAACTATTGCAGATATCTCAGGTGAGAAACTTCTTCACTCTTTTACATGCTCAGAATACATCTAGTTCTAAAAGGTGCAAATTCAGACAGATCTGTATTTTACAAACTAACTTGATAATTATTGGTATTTTGATTAGTCAACCATTAGTATTTTGCTCAGAAGCACTAAACCAACTCTGTAGACACACTCCTGCATTCTCCCTGATTTTATACCATATTGTGCAGAGTATCACATGGTATTGACTGACAATTAAAATTCTTTAATAAATTATTTTGGAATTTGCAATTTTTCTTTCTCCTTAAAAAAAAGAAAAAAAAGCAAAACAAAACAAAAAACCCACACACCCAAAACCCAAAACAAAACAAAAACAAACAAAACAAAACAAAACAAAGACAAACAAACCAAACAAAAAACAAACCAAACCAAACCAAACAAAACAAAAAACACACAAAAAAACCCAAACACCACCTTAGGTCTGAGTTTAAACCCCTTAAAAAAAGGTGCTGCAAGTATTAACAACTGACCATCCTAATCGCTACTTTTGAAGTTGTTTGGCTGTAAATTACTCATGCCCTACCTATTCAGGTGGAGATGACATCCTTTTCATACTGCTATAATACAAGGATCTCAATCTAGAAATCTTTTAAGAGCTTAACCTCACGCACTGTCCCCCTGAGCTGAACATGATGCCTGGTGGTAGTAAGCACTATGATAAGGAGCAGTTGCTGCATTAGACGCTCCCAGCTGCGCTGGTATTGTCATATCCTAACTTCAGATGCAGTTGTGCCACAGATTTTGTTTTACTTAAGAAATATATTTTTAAGAAAAATAATGTCATGCTCATTTAAAGAAGAAAATTTTACAAAGTGAATTTTTTTGTTGGACCTAAAAATCACATTCTGGAAGCCAAAAGTGATAGCCTGGCATTTCATTTTCCAAGTCTAAACAACCACAATAAATTTACAAATGTAGGCATGTTGCACTGTTAAATTTCATTTCACGCTCAGTAAGCAAACATTATCAAACTGTAAGTACTGTCATCCTCTGTCTTTTTAGTTAGAAATCTTGTAGCCAATAAAAATGTGACCTTGAAATATTTCACAGATGGATGAAGTCACTTAATTTGCTAGTCACTTTGTTACAAATTTTGCAGAACTGCTAAGTTAGGTCACATTTACTCTAATTTCACCTTGAAATAACTTTACAAACTGCATCATCAGTAAGAGTCACTAGAATTGCATCAATGAACCACGTGACTGAATTGACATGAAGAATTCAGTTTTGAAATTAAAAATGCTGAAATAATATAGAAGCCAAAGGTAATTTTCTTTATATGTACTAGTCCTAGAATTATTTTTAGTGCCAAAACACAAAAAGTAAGCTCACACACTATTTTTGCGGAGATTCTAATACACTGTCCAAACCACAAGATGTTTTCTGTTTATGAAGCCAGTGGTAATATACAGCCTTGTGTGAAGGGATGATTAACTGTTACAGAACACAGATGCAAAATTCTGTTCATCAGATTTTTTTCATGTGGGCTGAGTCTATTCTGATGTGTATTTTAAAGGGAAAACTAAAGAAAAAATTCCAGCGCTGTTTACCCAAGGGATAGCTATTGTTTTCTGATACTCCTATTGCATTTGATAATACACTAGAGTCACTATACAAAACAACCAAATATATACAACTGTATACTTTTTTAATGATTTAGTTAACTAAAAAAAAACCCCATTAATTTACAAGACAAAATAACTCATTACGACTTTAAAAGTTATTGAATACATTAGAGCATTTTTTTTCAAAGAATAAAAATTCATTTCAGTCTAATTGCCACATAAGACTAACTGAATAAGAATCATAAAACTCTGAAAAGAACTTAAGATCTCTAGAGTTTTAAACTACTGTACTCAAACAAAGAAGTTGAAAAATAAGCATTTTGCATATTTCAAGAAAAAAGAAAATAAAAAGCAAACAAAAGTTAATTTAAAATACTGCTTAGTTGCTCCTAAGAATGTTCTGGTTTTTTGTCCCAAATGATTTCCTTCTAAAAGATCCACCATCTTCACCCCCCAACACATATCCCAGTAACTGATACCCCACAGGGTATAGAGCTATTCTGAGATCAGAAAGACTGCAAAGAATAAAATCAAGCTCCTTACCGCCCATGTCTGGAAACAGTCTCTCTCTCACACATTCTTTCGCTCCTGCCTCTATCCTCATGTAGAGAAGCCTATTCGAAAAGAGTAAGGCTGCTGCCCAGCACATTGACCCTAATGGCTTATATTCCCACAGTCATGGCTTCCTTCTAAGTTGACCATGGTTTGACTTCAGATATAAAATGCAAAATACTTGGACTAGACTCTCTCTTGGTCACTATGTTATTTTGGTTACTGTTACTTTTAAAAACAAGTTCTCTGAACACTGGCATTTACTGAGGTCAGTGGGAAAAACTTTCATCACCTTAAGTTGATGCCCCATCCCTGGAAATGTTCAAAGCTAGGCTGGATGAGGTTCTGAGCGACCTGATCTAGTGGGTGATATCCCTACCCATGGTGGGGTAGTTGGATCTAGATGATCTTTAAGGTCTCTTTCAAACCAAAACATTCAGTGATTCCATGTCTTAGAAAGAGGTATTTTTGTCGATTCTGATTTCAAGTTTTAGTGGTTACTTTATAACAACAGAAAGGAAATAGCAGGCAAGAAAGGGCAGGTGGGGGATGACCCTTTCTTTTGCAGGTTACGTTCTTGATGTCATCAACTGGTAATCATAAACAAAGAGTCCAAAATCTGAGACCTGGTAGGTAACAGTAAAACCAAAGCAAGAGCTGGAGGAGAAAAAACAACTTGCACATCTGGCTTTAAATATGTTGGTCCAATGTATCTTTGTTACAAAATTGATGACTGTCACAGTGCCATTTTTTCTGCAAAAAGACATAACAATGGAATAATTTCTGTTGCTAATTTTGGAAAAAGTCTACTTGTCTGGTTTAGGAAGACTAGTCTATACTCCTTAATAGTGTGTACACTAGTTGGCCTAAAATCAAGTACTATACTGATGGGGACACATTAATGATTTATGAACACTTATGTCTTTTATTTTACCTAGTGTATTCAATAACCTCTTAAGCGAAAGATAAAAAATTATTAATCGCATTTAAGCTTATCAAGCAAGGATTTAAATTCAATTTAATGAGATGAGTCCTATCTGCCAATGCAGTCAATCTTCCCAGGATCCCTTCTGATGCCACTTCCAAGAAGTGAAAGGGAAAATGTGATACTGAATATTAACTTGGCAGCAATGTTTCTGAAAACTGCATTGTTGAAGGCATTGCGTGCCTATTAATATTTCATAAGCTGCTTTAAAACTAGCTTCTGGACCAAAGTAAATGAGAATTTCAACTTCTAGTTCAAGTACAAGTTTAAAGCAGACAAAATTTAAGAGACAATCTTGAAAATGTAATTTAAAGACATTCTTCAAGTCAAAAGACAAAATGCTAAACAAGTCAAGCCCTTCCCTACTAACTCCTTGCATTTAGCCTCTTCCTTAGCTTTCCTACTTACATCTACAATATTTTGAAATCCTATATTGGCAATATTGTTCAGCTTATCAAGTTCAGAATCTTTCCATCTTTCTGCAATGAGAAGCTAACCTACCAAGTGGGCTACCATTCCAAATAATCCTTTTTTCCAAACAGTGGGAGGAGAAAAACACAAGGAAAGCAAAATACACACCCATTCACAAAATAAAAGGTGAGAAAACATTCCATATTTCTGTGACATATCATCTCAGGACTGAGATATTAGGAATATCTTTTCACAATGGGCAGAGCAATGCTGACTTTGAGCCAACCATCTCTAGGAAGACCTTATTGCTGCCTTTCAGTATTTAAAGGGAACCCATACAAAAGATGCAGATAGATTCCTCAGCAGAGCCTGCTGCAATAGGACAAGGGGTAATAGTTTTAAATTAAAAGAGGGTCGATTTAGATTAGATATAAGGAAGAAGTTTTTTACAAGGAAGGTGGTAAAACATTGGCACAGATTGCTCACAGAGGTGGTAGATGTCCCATCCCTGGAAACATTAAGTCAGGCTGGACGGGGCTCTGCGCAGCCTGCTCTAGCTGAACCTGTTCTGCCCATGCCAGGACAGGGGGTAGACTAGATGGCCTCTTTCAACCCAAATTATTCTATGATCACAGCGATTCAGAGTCCCAATGGGTAACAGTACCTTGAAACCATGAAATAATGCATATGGCTTCACCACTGCCTCATCCTACCAAGCCTCTTTCCATTTCTCATTTATCCACACTCTTTTGCCCCTGAAAGAGCAGTCTGAGCTCAAGGGGCCAAATACCACAATATCACCAACTCCAGAAGTTATATATGGGCTGACAATTAATTATTCACCAAACAAAAACATTTTCAAGGGTTTTTTTTTACACTCGCACCAAGTTAGTAGATAGTGAATGTTCCAGCAGATAAAGTCACAGTACTTGAAACAATATTAAATTGGCAGCACAGAGTTGCAGGGGGTAGTGTAGAAATGGGGCTATGCTAATGCCTGGGTACATTTGCTTAAAAATTTATGCAGAACAATGTTTAAATTATGCTAATGACCCAACCACAAGTGAAGAAATGCAATATTCAAGCCACTTGCAGACCTTCTTCCAAACGCATGTGTATTTATTTTTAACGGGCACGTCAATATCCATTAAGCACAAAGAGAATTAATTTCTTTATCCCAGTCACAATTATGGCTAATATGAGTCAGACTCTTCCAGTAGTTTCAAACTGGATCTAAAATTAAGGACCAGTCATTTGTGATTATTTAATGAGTCCATGGCATTTTTATCTAAGACATGTGACTACTGGACAAAATCTCAGCAACTGCTGGCAGTTCCACTACATATGCATGAGGCAGACTTTCCTCAGTATTGCAACTGGAGACACTATGGCTTGGCTTGTGATAATTCTACAGTCTCAAAGTCACTAGTTGTCATCTTTGAGAACTCATGGAGATACAAGACTAAAAAAAGCAAACTTCAATCTTAAAGCAGAGGGAGGGAGGGACAGGAAGATCTTTACATGGCTGGTATTAAACTTTCACTCAAGGAAATAATGGTATTAAAAAATTAAACAGAACAGTTAAACAATAAACCAAGAAATAACACCAGGGGAAAAAAAAAAACAAACAGCCAACCTGGATTTCTCACAATTAAATCATGCTCAATTAGCAGCAAGACAGCTAACCATGGAGACAACAAGAACATAATAGATATCGTATGTGCTAACTAATTATTCTCTCATGTATGTAACATATATCACTCTTAAATAAAGTTTGCTGATCTCAGGGTGAATGCAAAACTGACTGGAAAGCTATACTAAATCCAAACAGAAAAGCAAATAATTTGGAACTTTTTGGATCCACTGTTGTTCAATATTTTACTTTCTATACATTATGCATATGCAATCCTTTATGTGCAATTTCCACTTTTATCTATCTAGGTCATGAATAAATCCCAAGACATCACCAATCTTAGACCGACTTCAAGCACTCTGGATGAGCAGATTAGAATAGAAAATAAACAGACTGAAGTAATCATCTGAAAGAAACAAGATGACTTTCAATAGGGAGAAATGCAAGATATTCCAATAAGCAGGAATATGCAACTGTATAAACTGAGGATGAAGAACAAGTGATTAGGTAGGTATTAGCCTGAAAAGCATCTGGTGACCACAATCATTAGTTGAACCCAGCTCCATAACATGTACTACGGTAAACTATGCAAACATACAGATATCTCTAACAGCATTATAGCAGACACAAAGGTATTTCTTTGCTCTCTTCTACACTGGTAAGGTCTCAACAGGATGTTCCAAAAAAAGTGTGCATGGATTAAAGATCTGTAAAATTTAATCTGAATAAGAAACAAAAGAGAAGACTGAGGTGGAAACAGAATAAACAGTACAGAAACGTCAAAGACCATAAAAAAGAAAGAAAATCTATTTTCCATTTTCTACAGGGATATCTGGAAGACTCAGGTGGAACATAAGATAAAACATTCGGCAATGTGGGCAGTGAAGTGTGGCATGGTCTGACAGAAATCCCAAGAAATTCAACTAAAACAAATGCCAAAATCTACAAACCAGGCACCATCTGGAAAGAAAAGCAGCTCTACTGAAAAGGACTGAGGGGTCCTGTGTGACAACACGTTGTACATCAGCCTGCAGTGCATCCCTGTAGAAATGAAGACCAACTTCATACTGAGCTGAATCAGAAACAACAGAGACAGCAGATAAAGTGATGTGATCCTTCTTCACAATTCAGCACTTGTGAGACCGCTGCAGCATTTAGTCCCATCTGGAGTACTCCAGCAGAGAAAAGGATAGAGACATACTACACAGAGCCAGCCCAGTGGAGGGCCACAACAATGATCAAGGGGTGGAGCAGGCAGCGTATGGAAAGAGGCTGAGGGGCTCAAGTCTGTTTAGTTTCTAATCTTTAGAAAAAAAGATGACGGGAAATATAAGCGCTGTTTTCAAGATTACGGAGAAGAGCAAGTCAGGCTCTTCTCAGAGGTTCACTGTGGAAGGACAAAAGGCAACAGACACAAGCTGCAGAAAGCGAAACTCCACTTATTCCAATTAGATAGAAGGAAGAAAAAAATCATGGTAAAAGTAGTAGAACTTCAGAGCATGTTTCTCAGAGAAGACTTACCATCCTTGGAGTTATTCAAAATTCAGCTGAATAGGGGCCCTGAGCAACCTGACCCAACTTCAAAGGTGGCCCTGCCTTGAACAGCAGGCTGGAACAGACAGCTTCCAGAACTTCCTTTCTACCTCAGTTATTCTATAGTTCTTCTACAGGGTCTGTGAGGAATAACAAAGAGAGTGCCTTGGGCTAGGAGAGCAGCTGTACAATCTCCAGAGGTTCATTCCAGCTATTTTTTTCTGCAATCCTCAAGACTGAAAGGCACTAAAAAATATTCAGACAGAATATATGTTTTCTTCTCTTTATGTGAACAGTGCCACATTCATTTTAGCTAACAGGTTACAAATATAAACAAATATACAATATTAAATATTTAGAAATCTGACACCAATAAAACTCAGAAATTCATTTTAGATACCAGACGACATGGAAAATTAGGGGGAAAATTATAGTGGAGTATGTTGCACAAGTCAGCATATAAAATAACATTTTCAAATACTTCCTTATCCCCTCTGCAATTCCCAGAGAGGCTCTCAGGCACTTTGCTGATAGCCAAAGTTGGAACCTCCACTGAGTGCTGGGCTGACAGTCTATAGTGAGAAAGGAATACGTGGTGCACAATCACTTTAAAATCTCTTTTTAACTTTCAAGGTCTTCGAAGCATAAAAGACAAAGAGATCAGTTACATTGCATAGGGAATTTACCTGTGGATCTTCCAAAAATATTCAAGGCAGGAATAAAGATCCCTCAGCTGATCACCTATAACTTTCTAAAACTAGTTTTACACTGGAAGTATGATCATACAGCCCCATTTTCTGTATCTCACAGTTTAGTGACCACTAGTGATGTATGCAGTCCACAGAGGAGAACTAAACCTTAAGATGATACCTTTTAATAAAAGAACTAAATTTATTATAAGGTCAAAATTCTGTAACATTCTCTCTCACCTGAATATATCATTTTGAATGTTCAGATGCAAAACAAAAATGGTTTTTTAAACTTTGGACCAACACAGATTTCCATTAAGGTGCAGATATAATGCTTTGTCCTCACTATAAAAAAGCTTTTGATAAATGAAAGAGCTTGCTTGGAACTGCTTACATTAATCCACTAGTGGCAGGAGAAATCATGGTAATAGCAATTATTTAATGTGACTGATTTTGTCAGCTTAAAAGAATAAATACTGCTTGCATGATGAAGATCTATAATTTTTGACATATTTTGTGTAAGAAAAAATCATGGCTACCTGAAGTATTGGCCAGCAGTTTGTTTTTTCATAACTCTTTTAAAAGGTAGGATTGCCCTTCTTCCAACGAAAACTGTAAGTCTTTCAACATTAGTTCAATGAATAGCCCAGCACAGTTCTCAAACTCTGTGAAGAAAGTTCTTTAGATGCATCTCATAGGCAGGCAAAAAAAAAAATCTAATATTCATATATGCAGAAAACAATAGAATGCTCCCTTGCTGTGAAGCCTGAATTCTCAACCTGAATATAAACATCTATTTATATAAATGTATATATATGTTTCCTTTTACAGTAATTCTTATTATTTTTGGTGACTCAGTTATATAACATATTACCCATAGAGAATAAAGACAGATTTTTAAACTTAGTGTTAGTAGGTTTAACATAAAATAAATTAACAATTCTGCTACAATTTAATGTTAAGCAAGTATATATGCCTATATACTCCAGAACCTATATAAGTGTACATAAAGAAATGCACACACAGACCTTTTATTGAAATAATAAATCTAGATTTTAAAAGCTTAAGATTTAGTAAGATTTTGATAGTTCCATACTTATCTAAAATAGTTTTTCTTACTTCTACCATACTAAAAATTTGAGTTTGTAAAACACATTGTTACCTAGGAAACAAGAATGCATGTGCAATAGAAATAAAAATTCAAAAACCTTGGATGAAATTATATATACTAGAAGTGAGTAATTTTTCTTTCAATTCCCCATATCCAAGCCAAAGATATATAAACAATGTATACATGACCTCAGTAATAATTTAATGGTTAAAAAAAAAAAAAAGGTTAATCATCCTATATAACGGGACAAAAAATGTATTATTTTATATTAATTTACCTTTTTCAGCCATCATTACTGGAAGCTTTATTTTTCAAAACCAACTGGTATCCTGTTAGAAAAAACTTAAACTAATGGTACAAAAGAACAACACAGCTCTCTGAGAGAAGCACTAAGTTGTTTGACAGAGGCTCTCTCTAGCATGAATAGAAAAGAAATTTCTGTTTCAACTTACAGGGGAAACCTACTGTTTGCAGGTGCAAAGTTTCAGGGGTAGCATTTTTTGTTATTATGTATCTCCTGGGAAAAGCAGAAATTGTCACAACATTTTTATGCGCTATCTGAACACGACATTTAGATACTGACAGAACAAGGCACACAGTCAGTAGTCTTTGTAAATGCTGTTTGGTTGGGTGAGGTGTTTTTTGAGATTTTATACACTAATAAACTCATACATCTGACAAGAACAAAAACTTCTTTTTTACACGGTTCATTCTAATTAAATCAGTTTGCTTACAAGCATGTTGAAAATGGGTAATACCAATAACTTGCTTAATTTTCAAAGTCTATTTCTTAGCAAACAAGAAACTCAAGATAATTGCTGCTGGGAAAAAATGTTGTAATCATATCCCATGAAATACTGTATTTAAGAGAAATGCAAGAGAGGATTCTGATACACCAACTTAGGAAAGGGATTAGGTTAATACCACTTCTCTTCTAAACACTGCATTTAACACACTTCAATTATATATTTTTGTTAATTTATGAGTTCTCATGTCTGGGCTAAACTTGTTACTAGACCACAATAGATAAGAAAACAGTAGTGGGATTAAATTAGGAGCTGTAAAACTTTTGTGGATTACTTAGAGCTAGAAAATTTCAAGATGCTGCACAGATTACTAACTAGGTATTCTAAAGGTAAAACCAGAAGTGTCATCAGGCAGAAGTGTTTGTGGTGAGCGCTGCATTGCAGAGGTAGGAAATACATCAGAAGGTTTGTTGTTCTCATTTCTCAGACATAAGATTCTTGATCCATCAGTTTTTATATTCTGCAGTGCAATTCTAATGACTTCAAACACTTGCAAGTTCAAAATCACTGAAAGGTATCTTTAAACAACCCAGAACATGTCGAATTCTTTTGCATGGAAAATAACAAAGACTCTGAATAACATCAAAATAAATGCTTACCCATTTGGTGTATTCAAAAGGCAAGAAAAACTTAGAGAGGTTATAAAAAATAAAGCACTAAAAGTAACCCTACTAGATACAAACACACTCAAGTACAAGCAGCAACTGCATGTGCTGGAAAATGTGTTTTTATCATGGTTAGAAACAATTATTTGAATTATAATAGTCTCCAGTTGTCTTTCTAGTCACCATTCCAATAACTTTGTATAACTTTTCATATATGAAGTCTGTCTGTCCTGCTTTGTGCTGTTCATCCCACTTGACTTTTGCGTGACTACAGAGGACTTCTCTTGCAGTCTTGCCTTTTATCTTTCTTCCTTTTAACTCTCCAAACCTTCTCAGCCATCTTTATCTTTTCCTTATCCTCCAAAGATCTTTTTTCCCTTCCCAACTCAGTTTTACTCCTGTAGTTGCACATACTGTTTTCAGTAACTGCTTTTCTTTCCCATGGAGAGGTTAAACATGTTAGCAGAAACACAGCAGGAACTGAGAAGAGCTGGTGAACATCTTCTCTTGCCTCTGTAGAAGAAAGAAGGTTTTTCTAAACAGCGTTTCGGCAACCTCCTTCAGCACCTGCCCTTCCTCTCTGCTCACTTCACCCCCAGCTCCTCCATCTCTTTTCTTTGTATTATGTTGTTGCCTCCCTATACTCTCCACTGCCTCTGATTTCTGCTTTCTACTATGCTTCATGTATGTATTTTCCCCTAACCCTAATACTCAGATTTTTATATATACACACACACACACGACTCTGTACTGACATACACTTTCCTAAAAAGATAAAGCCTCTGCCTTTCCTTATTACCTTAACTTTATTTCTGCATATATTTTTTTACTAAAGAAAACTCAAAGTAGAACACACGCAAGAAGTACAAGCTAAGATTCTTTTTCTTATGAGCTAGTTAAATTTACACAGCCCAATTCTAATATCTGTGTAAATATTCCAGATACGGCAACAACTGTAACCATTAGAAGAGAACATTGCTTCTAAACCAGCAATTACAGCTGCTTAGAGCCCAAGACAACCGCATCTCCAGCTCAAAGTCTTCTGATCCCTTCAGTGATGAGACTATCAAACTTTCAAAGCAGGCTAACAGGCAGCTGTGCTTTGTAAGTTAAAGGTTAAGCATGCTAACAAAAACCCAGCAGGGACTGGGAGATGCTGCTGGGCACCCCAAACTGCCTTGGCACAAGATGGCAGCTCCTGACTCCTGCTGAACCAGGTCTCCTGACTCCAGAGTGTCACGGTCAGGGAAAGCAGTCCCAGTTCTTCCCTCTGTCTCCTCAAAAACTCTCTACAGCCCCTGTCCCAACCACCTCTGCACCGCTCCCTTTGCCGAGCTGGGAGAGCTGTCCAGGACATCACATTGTGAACGAAGTCAGGGACCAGATCCAGGTTAAAAATAAGCCTTCCGAGGAGGGTCTAGCATCCATGCTATAAGCAGCTGTCCCCTCTTCTTGTGTGCATTATAGAAATTCAAAAACGATGGCACAGCTGGAGCTTTAATGTAGCCATCTGCCACTCGAAAAGACATTCTCTATCATTAGACCATACTTATTTTGGAAGGAACATTGAAACCTACAATATTAAATTAATTTTCTCTTATTTTTCTCTGTTGCTGCTGCAGCTGACATATGTGATTCAACCTACTCTTTGCAAGAAGGGCCCGTTTCCACATCCTCTTGAGTAGAGTTTTTTTTCTTCCTAAAGCTCCATCAAGGCTGCCCAATGCAGATCTCTCGAGTTGTTTTCGCTGTCATCTTCGAAGCAGGTTAATTTTCTTTTCTTCCCCAGCTCTTGCTCTGTAAGAACAGCTCCAGATAAAAGCAGGAGGGTGTTCACAGCATCATCATGAGTGGTGTTCACTACAATGAGCAAAGAGGGCAGGCTGCATCACCTGCACTGGGCTAGGCCATGGGTGGTGGGGCAGCACTGGTCCGTGCCAGACAGAGCCCCAGGTAAGGACTCGCATCTTATCACAAGAACAGAGGAGCCATTGCTAGGTCTGTCTGAGCTTCCTCAGTGGAGGATGAACTATTCAATAATCATCTTCAGGCATCTGTTATTTCTGGACACATCTCAGAGAAATAAAGAAGTGCTTAACTTTCCAACTCGATGCATTGCTGAGACAGGTACTTGGAACGTTTTTTAATTATTTGGCTTTGACAAAGATCTGAATGCTGAACACCTAAAAAGAATCTGAACACAGGTTCTCAATCAATGAGCCTTTCTGTTTCCTACCCTTTTTTCTTACATTTTTGTCCTGTTTTTCATGTCTAATGTACTATACCCGTTAATCAGCTACAGGACTTTTCAGAGGATGGCAGAGAATGGAGACAGTAGGAAGCTGGGGACTAGCATGCTTGTGATGGTTTCTGCCTACCAGAAACATAGTGCTGTGCTGCTGGTACTGGAAAAAAAATTTCTGCACTTCCATCTTACACAAATTTTTGCTGTGCTTTTAGCTTTTTGCTGAGCACCCTCCCAGACCTCTCTAACGGTAAAAGGCACAAGGCAGAAGTGAACACAGGCAGAGGTCAGTGAAGGACCTTACCTCTTTCCATTTAAAACTTTCAGTCAAAAACCATATCCTGGTGAACAAAACTGCATGACGAAACAGTCCAAATAAATATCAACCAAGTAAATATATAATGAAATACATCATTTTTTTTCTATTAGGAATTTGAATATTTTACATATCTCTAAAGAAAAGAATCCAACTTTTTTTAAAATATCATAAAATTGCAACGTGAGAGGTCACAGTTTTGGAGTAAGGTTCTTGCCTAAGCATTCCCAAAGACAGAGAGCTCCCTTCTAGGGAGCCTAGGTCCTGCAACCATTTCTTCAAGTGATAACAATGACAATGAGAAACAGTCACATAATGAAAAATATAAAAAAATAATCCTCAGTCACAGAAATGTTAAACTAAGGTGTGAATACAGCTAAAAATACCAGTTGAGCAGAGCAACAATATCAGAGAAACTAACATGAATTCATGAAGCAGCTTCAGTGTCTGCCTTGGAGTCGCTTGCTCACTTGCCAAGTCTGTCAGAAAGAATTAACTTGTCAGCGAAAAAAAGGGTATATATATGAAAAAATACTTTTTTGAAAGTTATACTGCAATTTTTCATCTTTCTGCAGACTATTGCAAGCTTTCAGGCATGATTTGCTGTTTTTCATCTTGTTAACTGTAATTCTATCACTTGGACACATCCATCCTGACCTCGATGCTTATGTAACAACACCCCCAAAAGAGATGGGATTAAAAAAAGGAATACTTTGCAACTTTCTTGATGGCTAAGAACAGGAAAAGGATTATATTGTAAGCATCTTGAATTTTGGGACAGAGATTTCAGATTAAGGATCTGTTAAGAATGAAGAAGTCTGTCTGAAGCAAAAGCTAAAGATGTGATGACCTGAACAACAGAATTAATGTCCAGAATTAATGATCATCCCCCAGCCAGCAAGACCACATAATGACCTCAAGCATCAAGTCAAAAGATTTGATTATGAGCTGTTCAGGAATAATTCAAGAAAAAAAATGTTCAGATGCAAAATACTCACCTAAATTAAATGTTTAGAGTTGCTTTACACCGAATGAATTGGTTGATGGCATTATCTGGATAGTTTTTCAATCATGTGAGTGGTGTCCTGTGTACCAGGACTGAATAGAAGAGAATGACACCAAACATTTGCAGATTCAAGTAACCGCACAGAAGAGCCAATTGTGACTCTTCTGACCTCAAAAACTGACAGGGGTACTGATAGAGAAAGAAAAGGAAAACAGGAGCATATGGCTTACTGCAGAAACACCTTCAGCTATTAAACTAACTTGCAAAAGTATATTAAACTGTAATACAATGGATACAGAAGGTTCACCCTCAAAAGTCAAACACTCATCTTACCAAGAATTAAGATGCAAATCCATCAGAACTTACACGATACAGGTTTATATGCAGCTTTCAGTGGGAAAGGCCAAAGCCCTCTACGGTGAAGTGCAGCAAGTGTACCAACAACAAGAGACTTCTGAGATGGAACATGCAAACCCACATTAGTTACCAACAGGCTGAAAACAAAATTTTACTCTTGTGGGTTAACCATCCTGTCCAGGAATACTTTGATCAATCTAATACAAAAGTAACTAATCTCCATTAAACATAGCTTCTGCCAGCAGCAACCAAGTCTGAAAAACACACAGCTCCCAATTTTCTTCCGTGCCCAGCACAATGAACAGGCCCTGTCAACTTACACATCAATACCCATGTAGACATCAGCATAATGGATCAAGCAGAAAACATCAGACAATGAAACTTTTACTGCTTTTTAATTTCTTCTTCTCAGAGTATTAATTATGAAATTGAAGCAAAGCAGCTTTATGAATCTCATCAGAACTACCACGGGAATAAAGCCAGAGCAACATAAGAACATTTACTCATATTCCTGCAGAACTGCTGCTCCCAGGGGATAGGTCATCTCACACAAAGGTCTCACAGCCACCAAACCCACCTGAGGCAGTGAAGAAGCCAGCACAATCCTGCTCCAAGGACACCAACTGCCAGCCAGAAGGTAGCCACATTTTTGTTGCTTTCTGAGATGTGTCCCACAGGCAGCCAGCTTCGTAGGGGTCTCAGGTTCCCTTTCTTCAAGGTTTGAATGATTTCCAGATATAATGTTCAACATTAAATTTAGAATATTAGACCTTAGATACTGATTCTTAGATAGAGCTCTTTTGGGAAAGAATATAAAAGAGAAAAATCAGAGCTGACTGAAAAAAAAACAGAAAGGATATCCAATAAAAATTTCATGTTAACATTTGAAATCAAGACTGCACATCAATATTTTTCCCAATCTGTGAGATTCGGGTGTTATTTACAAATAATAACCGTATTTAGCAGGAGTAACTTCAGTTATTTAATGTCTTCTATATAGACTCATAAAAGGGCTATGTAGACTCCACCACTGGGCTTAAACTTGTCTGCTCTGAACTGAGACCACTCTGCCTCCCTCCACTGACCACATGGTTGTCTTAGGTTCATCAGTCTTTATCTTATTCTCCAAACAATGCATTTTCCTTCAGTTTGACTCAATACTGAAGAGCATCCACACAGAACAGCCACAGATAGATCAGGAGTTGCAGTTTGGATGCTTCACATCCCATCACTCCTTTGACAGTATTTCACATGATAACAGCAGGATCATGGGACTGGCTTGATACTACACTGAACACAAGACTGCACAATGCAAGGGAGGTATAGTTAAGCCAAGAGATAAAGAATTAGGTTACAAAGTTTTTGAATGAGAAGTCCCACCAGACACTGTATTAGTCCAGGCAGATTCTGTTCAAATTCACGAGGCCCCAAAATAAACATTTCTATAACAATAACTGATTTTCTCATTACCTCAGTGTAGGGCCCTCCCTATAAAACGTGCAAACAAACAAACCTCATGCAAAAAGAATGACAAATCTATTAAAAATACATGTACTAGGAGACACTTTCAAGTTTTGTAGAAACTCTAATGTTTCTGATTTGAAAACACAAAATGACAAAGTTCTGATAAATCCTTTGAGTTTAGACACAATACAAAGAAAAACTAGAACAGCTCAAGAAACAGAGGTAAAAGGACAAGATACACCTATCAGCATGAAACAATCTGCTCTAGCAAGATAACAGGAGCTTTGTCACTTAATATTATTGTCTTCCAAGATGATACCTAAACTAGTTAACGATCACATAGGCCCATAACATGTTTTTAATAATGTCAGCCTCATTCTTTCACAGATATCAAGGATGTAAATGGTGATGATGACCTCTAAAACCAAATGAAAAACATCTGCAGCTGAAACTGATCCAAGAAACTTGTGGCTTAAACCAAAAGAGGTGACTTACAGATAGAACTCTTAGATTTAAAAGACTAAGTGGGAACATGCTATGGATTTACTAAAATGGGAAATCACAGCATTACTGGTTGCACCTAACTCCCAAATGTTCAATTATAATTCATTAAACATAAAATAACTGGAAAATCTGATGTTATTTCTTTTTGGTATAAGCACAACAGCTTTAAAGTCCAATTGTACACATATAAACACATGCTTTCCTGTAAATGTCCAGAAAAATTCCAGCGATGCCACAAAATAGCACCAACACAACTGAAGAAAAGGCTTCTCCATTGCTGGGTTAACATCTTGGTTCTTTATGCCACTTGCTCCCTGAGCCTTCTCTGGTTTGACAAAGGTGGTCTCCTAGTTCGCTTGGCTTCAGTGGTGTCCTTGCTAGGTATGCTTCACGTGCTTTGTTTGCCAGTTTGACTGGGAGACACTACTGCGGATCACACGAATTTTCAAGGCAGCAAGACGTCAACAGAAATGGAAGGAACAAGTCAGAGATGAAGTCAAAGCCAGGGTCAGAGTCCAGCAGAGATCTTCAGGAATGCAGAAAAAGTGGCAAACAAGGCTGAGATGGTACACATGGATCTATAAACAGCATGGACTATGACTAAAGTTACAGCCTAGCCTGCTTCACATTGTGTTCTGTGCAAAACCATCATATGACAAATATTTTCTCTCTATTCCTTCCACTCCATTCACCCCCTGAGTTCTAGCTGTGTGGTCTGGTGTGTCTCTTGAATGGTAAAATATACTGCTTGTAACAAACCTGATACAAATATCCGTAGCTGATTGCTAAGTCCCATTTTGACATTTTGTGATTTGTCAGCACTGAGAAATCACTTGTCCAGAAGCCTAAGGAGCCATGCAGTGCCACCATGCCCCCACCAGGGCAGATAGCAAGTGGATGAGGCAGGGGATTGTGCAAGTTATTTTTTTCATTAGCTTCTCTGTGACAGGAGCACTTCCGGTGGGCTGACACTGCCTTGCACAATAGCATTCAGCAGTTCATACTCCCTTTGCCTCCGGTTTGCACTTGCCAAAAGCCCTTGGCCAGGATCACACAAAGGACTTTTAAGTGCAACATCAAGGAAAGTCACAGCACCTCGTTAAAATATAATAAATAGAAGCCCTGTCACTGCAAGCAGACAGGAGATTGTGTCTGGCTGGTCTCCAGTGGACTCAGGCACTTTCTTCACTTATGAGGAGAGCAGTGAAAAGAAATACAACAGGGAAAGTAAAGAGGGAAGGGGAATAATTATGCTTACATCCAGAGGACAGCTACTACCCAGAATAAGAACGCACATCTGCTCAGGGACTGGGGGGAGCTACCCATGTGGTGAGGAAAGAAGGTGCACTTGGGAGACCATAAGAACTGGCCAAAGCATCTTAAAGGATGCAACCAATATAGGGGCAGAATACACAGAGGAGAATGAAGAAGAGAGCAGCTCCGACACTACCATTTCCCCTGGAAAGGTATGCCACACAGCACTTTAGTTTCTCAAAAAGGCTTTGCTAGACCATGTGCACAGTGGATACCGTCTATGTGAAGGAGATACAGGATACTGTGAAACAGGCCCTTCAAAACAACCCCAGGGAAGGGGAAAGCCTTGTGCATAGCAACAGAAACTTGTCTTCCAAATAAAAGCTGTGTGAGGAAGTCAAATGCTGGGAAAGACGGGCTGAAAGTCTGTGTGAAAGGACTTCAAGCCATCAAATTAGCACCTAAACTTTCTTTTGCTCATCTAAAATTATCATCCCAATTGTTTTAAGTGAGTTTCATCACAACTCACAAATCTAAAGCCTACTGTGCACTGCTGCAAAGCCATAAGAAACAATTGAGTTTGTTGAGTGGAAGAATACCAGTAATGCCTTATTTTTCACTCTCCAAGCCTATTTATGTCATCTCCACCAAACTTCATAGATAAGAAATAAGTAATCCCTCACTTTGTTTTTAAGTTTCCCCCCCCCCCCAAAAAAAAAAGGGAAAAAAAGTATTATTATTTTGTTCAAGGCTTTAAGGGAAACACTGTTGTGTGGGATGAAGTGAAAGAAAATATGACACAAATGAAACTGTGTTCCCTAGAAGAGACTTATCTACTCAGGTCTAAATTATTCACTTATTAGTGTATATTTCCAAGCCACCAAACCCAGAAAGCAACAGTTGCTTCTGTTGACCTCAAAAGGTTAAAAGCACATAGACATTGTCCAATTTCAATGACACCAGTCCTGCAACTACAGCTATAAGCCACACAGAAAATTTGCTCTTAACCTCCTTGATGCAGAGGACTGATTGATGGCTAAGATGCACTGGATATGTTGTTTTTTGAGAACTCTGTGAGCGTCCCACTGGGGAAAGAGCTCTGTCCATCACATTTTGGTAAGTAGGGGAAAAATATTGATACCAAAGCAGTTTATTCACATCCATAGCTACCCAAAAATCTTCCAGGTAATACATTTCGGAGAGACATATAAAAGCCAAATTGCTAAGTGAACTGAGATGAAACTTATTCAAGAGAAAGAGACTTTGTGGCAGGGATACCACTAAACTCCTACTTTTCTAGGAAAAATGTGCAAATAAGTAACACTAAGGCACCTGTGAAGTAACACCAAATACAGATATAACTTCTCCTGAAAGCAAGGGAGAGCAGCAGCAGAACTGAGCCTCTGGAACATATCACCTTGCTATAAGGAAAGCAGAAATCATTATCCAGATTGGTTTGCAAGATTCACAGCAGATCTGCAGTAGCCTTTTCCCTGCAGACATCAAGAAGACTGCTGACCACCCCTGGACAATGCTTTTCTCTGTGCTATTCAGCAAAGCACTACAGGACATCTGCTTAACACTTAGACCTCTGGGATGGAGATCCAAGGTGAAGGACATGACAGAGGGAGCATGACATTAGGGTACCAGTCTGTCAAAAACCTGATTTTAGGTCTACGTTCAGTCTCTGCAGAACTCCTCAAACAAGGAACCCCTCTGAAATGGACTGTGTGACCCTGGCTCCCTGAAGCATCTCTTTTCTTTGTTTCATGAGGGGACACAAAGACTACTTAAAAGAAAAGGCATACTGGTATTGGAAGTTGAGAAATTATTGCTGCAGGTGGTGATGTTATGAATTTTTAAGGAACCCAATTACATCACTTTAATTGCTCACTGCATGGCATTAAAGGTCAACACACATATACACTCATTTCTCTTTACAGGCTCAACCCTGCTGTTCTTTCACTTCTCTTCCCTCACACAGAACTGAAGTGAGGAATCAAAGGGCTTTTTCTCTATCCCTATGGCAATAGTACCATGGTTGATGTCTTGCCCACCACCTTAATTATCTATTTAAAGGTTAGCTACAGCCATAAAACAAGTACCCAGAGCAAAGCAAACAAGACGATTTAAAACCAGTTTTTTACACTTTATGAGCCATTATTTGAGAAAACAGCTCAAATAAGAAAAGGATTAGTGTAGAAATAAGAGCAAGTCATAAAAAGAGACTCCAACAAAGATGTTCCTCCATGAGCTAGGTATCATATTAATGACTAATAAAGTCTCCCTCTATAAATCTCATTCTCAATGGCAACATCTGTAGTCAGTTTGTTCTTTCAGCAAGCAGAAATTGATACACACCAGTCATAAGCAATTAAGATCTGCTTTTACAATGAAGAGAAAGAAGATTTGGTTTTGTCAGGGAGATAGGTGATAACCTGCTTATAAGAGCCTGGGAAACAGGCAGTTGTGCTGCATACTGTGTGCACGGGGCCCCTGGAAGTGGTGCTCAAGCCAGTCTTTAAGAGGACAAATTTTGCCTTATGTAACAGAAATAAATTCAATCCACCATACACTTCTCCTGTGGTTGACCCATGCCAGTGGTGCTGGCATCTGCACCTGATATGCTAGTTCAGTGGCTTTTGGAGGCACCTCAAAAAAAAGAAGTCTTATTTGAACACCACTGAATTCTGTCAACAGAAGAAAAATGCAATGGTCACATAAAGGCTTATGAATCTAACTTATCCTGAATAGTCAGATCTCCAGTAATA
Organism: Chiroxiphia lanceolata; assembly: GCF_009829145.1. Taxonomy (NCBI): domain Eukaryota; kingdom Metazoa; phylum Chordata; class Aves; order Passeriformes; family Pipridae; genus Chiroxiphia; species Chiroxiphia lanceolata. The sequence goes on from NC_045641.1 coordinate 35,021,326, forward strand.
AGCAGGAACTCAAAGTCCTTAGGGTGTCTACAAAGGTACTCAATGCCTTTAGTCTGTCTGCTGAGTCTAATGGGTGCAAGTAGCAACAAGAGTCTGCTCGCAGATATGCGTTTGTAAAAGCACAGCTACAATGACAGACCGTGCCAGGATCCCAGCTCACGATCAAGCGTCTGCTCTACCCTGATTCCAAATCCTCTTTTCCCCCAGACCAGCACCTGGGACAGACAACGATCCTGTACGGGAACTCTGCACCACACATCCCTGTGCTATAAAGCCATGAGCACAAGGAGCAAAGGAGGTCAGAGGTTGACCACAGCTCAGTGTGTACAGGGCATATATATCACTGCAAACACTGCAGTCCTATGGTAGTGATGGAATCAAATGGTATAACTCCAAAAACACATGTTATACAGGAAATCAAAGTGAATTATTCTAATGATTTTGCCTAGAGACATAAACAGCTGCTGCAAACTAGCATCAGCTGAAGCAAAATTGAGGTGTTTATTCTCAAAAGCTGCTTATTTCACATCCATTTACAATGAAAGACTAACTATTTCCATTCCAGGAAAAACTATATAATTTGAAATATATTTTTAAAGTACACCTTTGATAAGAGCACCCACAAACCTTTAAGGAAAACTTGGGTCCACTAGGCTAAGCAAACTTTATGGCCTTGGTCCTTAGGTCTACAATGTATCAAAATGAAATGCTAAACAGCACAGCTTTCAGGGACTCAGACTGGGATTTTAGCATTCTTGCCCCAAGCTATTTATAGCTTCAGGACACATTTTCTTTATACTGTATTTTCTTCTGCAAATACTTTTCATACCCTTGTTTCACTTTGCTTTCACGACCAACTGTGGAACTGATACAATTACAAAGATAATAAAATTATTATCTTATGGTACAATGATCTTTCAGAATAGTACTTTAATCTGTCTTGGTCTTGAGATTAAAAGCATTCAAAGGATGTGACTTACTGTTCTTAATTTAACCTTTGTTCATCAGCTAAATTCTTTTTTCCTCTAATCTTAAGAAATTGTTTCTAAGTTTAGAATCAACATCTAGTCCTGAAATGATGAGCAAAAATTCATATGACAGCTACAACTGCTAATAAAGCATAAAAGAAAATCAAAGGCTTACTTATTAAAGATCATGCTCTGGGGCTGGCAAGTTTTGCCCCCATTCTGAACAATGAGCATATTATGAAATATATATTTTTAAGTCTTATTAAACCTTGAGTTTTGTCATATGTTGTTTTCTTTCCTGCAAATTTACTACTTTTTGGAATTCTGAAAGATTTCACTCAAGGAGAAAAAATAAATGAAAACATGTTTTCCCGAAGAAATTAATCTCACAGAAACCTTTTTGAAAGACAACTAGATTTTGATAACTGATGTCTTTAACGGTCCCCTAGATGAACAGTTTCTTCAAGTACAAGAATGGTCAAATGAAAATTCTACATTTGTGAAACACAGATGGCTGGGACTAGGCATGGCAATTTTGAAGACATAAAAGCAATTAATTTTCTAGTAATATTTTAAAAATAGTCCTTTTTGTAATTTTGGGGCTGATTAGAAATAAACTCTTTTCTGTCCAGTTGCGTTTTCCAGGCAGAATGTCACCCAGACTATGAAATCCCCACTTCCCACAAGGATAGTAGACAGCAGAGCAAAAGGAGTTCTGGCTGTTCCTGGGATCTCAGAAGGTAAGCGAATATACCAAGAAGAAGCAGTACCTAGACCAAATTACTAGGTGAAGCAGTAGGATTAAAGAAACTTAAGTCACAGAAAGGGATGCCATTCTAACTTAGGCTTAGCCTCACAACCACAGTGATTATCTTCATTTCAGATAGGACCAATTTAGATACAATCTGTATTTACTTCTTTTCAACCTCATAGTAAGCAGGGGCTGGGGAGGAAAGAAAAGCATAATTCTAGCTATGAATTGTTCCAAGCCTTTGTTCTGAGAATGTCAGCCTCCAGAGGCATTCCTTATTAATGGACTCCTATGACTGACACTTTTTTTGTCATGAAAGAGAAGCAGTAAAATGAGTGGTTTATGGATTCAGATGTAGAACATTCCTGCTTTCCTAGTTTAAGCTGCCTATTACTTATCAAGTTATTTCATCACAAAACAAACGTTTTAAAGTCTTCCTCATTTTGTGGATATTGTTGATTTAAGGTATGGAGACACTTTGTGGAATACATACTAAAAAATCAGTTAATTAGGTCCTTCAATCTAGTCTGAATACAAGGTACTCCTCCACGTACTGAGAAGTCCTTTGCACTCTTTAATAAACCGTGAATCATTCAAGGAGCTCCAATGACGTGACGGTTCTGCCTCAGAGGCCCCGAGCACTGCAGCCCAGCCACTGCGCAAAGCCCTCGGTGCAAGATGGAAATGGAGACCTCCAGGTTGGCAAGACCCCCAGACTGGCAAGATCCCATCTTATTCACTCAGTGCTGGGGACACAGTCAGACAGCAGCACCTGCTCACAGCCCACTTAGTGTGTCCACACCTTCACTGGGATCACAGATCAGCACCACACCAGCCCAAAGGCATGATCTGAATTCAAAAGGCTTAATTAGAAATTTAACCAACTGAACTGTAGTAGAGCTTAGCAGTTGCCCCATTAAACATCCAGGCAGCAATGATCCTTTGCCAGGCAGACACAAGAGTTCATCCAGGATCTCTTCTACGTGAAGAGATCTTCACTCTGCAGGCTAGTGAACAGAGAAACCAAATCTTTAAGCATCTGTCTTGGACAGAAGTTCAGACCCTGGTTGGCAAATTTTACCATCTAATTTATTTATTTATTTAAGAGCTTCATTCCTTTAGTTAATAACAATAACAGATGGACAGGAGGAGTTTTTTGTTTTGTTGGGGGATTGGGAGCTAATTTTCTTCTGTGAAACACAGAAGGGCTTTTAGTCAAGAAAAGCAGCACTACGTGCACCACACACTCAGATCTGCCAACACAGTGACCCTTTTAAGATGCTTCATACATTACCTCTTATAAAAATGTTTTACCCCAGGGACATATACACATCTTTGAGAAACTGTAGATTTTTAAGCATCTGTAGGGACAGCTGGCACGATGGTTACAGCAGCTGTCACACTTGAATTATGAAATTGTGCATTGCCCAAGGAAAGGATCAATGTCACGGAAATCTCACAAACCTGAATTCAAGTCACAAAGAAAATGAAGGTGGAAGAGATAACTGTTCTCATGATATAAGCCAGACTTGTTTGAATCACTCCATAATTTTAAATAATGCATTACATACTCTGTGCTATAATACACAGTGCATCTCTAAGGCTTCCATCTGAACAGTCATTTTATTCTGAAGTGTCTACTAAAATTTTATTAAAATCTTTTGGGGGGAAAAAACCAGTACTGGGGAAGCAAAAAGATTATGGAGTTTTTAAATCAAACGTCACTAAAACATTTTTTTTTATTATTCAAACCAAGCAGAAGATGTCAGTCCTTCCGTGAGGATTTCCTGCTTGAGAAAATTATGCCTTGGTTCACAGTCGATTAGTTATGTGACTGACCTGATTTATTATGTATCATTGCTACTTCAAAAGAGGAACAGCCCTGAACAAAGAAGCAAAAGATACATCAGTATTAATGACTTGCCTCTCTTATATGGTTAACAGAAATAATTACATTTACTATTTTTTAACTTGCTATTCAGTATTTACTGCTCTGTGTGAAGAAAAAAAGAAGAATTTTAATGAAATTCAGGTAATTAATAAAAAAACAGCTGCAGTTGTCTGCTCACACACTGCACAAAGGAGTAGAGGGCTTGTAAGAAAGCCTTCTCCCCAAGACTCAGTTTTGCTTTTGAGAGATTCCCACAAACCCAGGGAGCCCTTGGAATCCATAAGAGGTCACAGCCAGCTGCTCAAAACACTGTAACATCCCACAGCTGGGTCTGGCCCCTTTGACAGCACAGTTACATCAGAATTCTGAGGAATTACAAAAATCACACCATTTAGTTCCTCAGGAAAACCTGCTGGGAGGTTTAGAAGAAAACAGCCCAAGGAGTAACAGTTGATAGGTACTTATTTTTGACATTCATTTTAATTCTCTCCCCTCCGCCAAGTAATTTCCATAGACAAAAGATCTCATGCAGTGGTAAGTTCTCCGTGTCAGGAAGCTCCCCCAGCTCAGGAACTGCAGACCTTATTGAGGATAGGGTTTCTGGATACCAATTCATCAGTGGAAATGCACATCTTAAAAAAATGCTGAAAAATCCTCTACATTATTCATTTACATAAACGTACACTAAAGAACATCTACTTAAATAATCTAGGACATTCAAAGACAAAATCAATACCCCTTTACATCCCATGAATAAAAAATTTCAATACTATTAGAGGACAGAAACATCATCCTGTAATTTACCCTATACGGTATGGACACTAATAATAAAGACAAAATAATTAGAAAATCATCACAGAATACAGATTTGATTTTCCTCAATCAGAATTTCCCTGGATTTAAATGACAAAAAGTGTCAATTAGGTACCTTATATCTAGATTTTTTAATGATTTTCCCCTAAGTTTTCTCCCCTGTCCATCATGACAAAGAATTGAAATAAATATTTCTGCAAAATTATTTACTTATTGCAAAATTCTTAGTGCTACAATCGAAATACATCCTACAAGGCACCACCAATGAGTACAAAACCCATCTGATATCCTTTCATAATGGCTTGCATAATCATCAATAAAATGTGAAGTTTAGATGAATATATATTGTTACTTAAAAGTATTCATTAATTCATTATTTTAAACCTGAAGTCATTGTAAATGAAGACAAGTTCACTATTAAAATGCTGAAGACTGTCAGTGCTAGCAGTACATTCCCTTCTGTAGAGAATTATGTCCCCTTTGCAAAAGGCAATCACCTTCAATTATTTCAACAAATCCAGTGTGGACAAGAACACTGAGCTAGCAAAATGTCATTGAACTACTGTCATGATGAATTGGCAAGCAGCAAAAATCAGAGGAACATATTCAGAGGAGCCCCCAGTAATCAATGCAATGAACAACAAACCAATAAAGTATTTTAGTGTCCTTTCTCAGGATCACGCAGTTGATTAATTTACTAATAGATTTCACATAAGAAGTTACTCATGTATATCTCTGTCAATTTTTAATGGAAGGTTCTCAGAAGTGCTTCATGATTAACATCACACTCCACTTTAGTTAAACAAGAAAGACCATTAAACCCACTGTAAATACAGCCCGATTTAATCTCTTAGCAGCACACTAACATGCACAAAAGAAAACATTCTTAAGTAGTACTTGCCCATGCTTAGAGGACTTTATGTGCACTGTACCATGACTACTGACAACAAAACTTCATTTCTTGCATTCACCTCATTCTCAGTCATATTCCCACTTCAAATTTCTCCTTCTGATAACAGTAAGGCAGCAAAGTGAATTGATGTTTAAGTACCATTTTTAACTTCTATATAGTTAAATATATGAGAATCAAACACCTTCCACTGACTTAAAGTTCTGCTTATAATGCTAAGTAAGGATGCAAAGAAACACAAATATTTAAGAATTGTTTCTTTAAAGAGAATTTAAGAACTACAGCCACCTTAGGACCTTATGAAGTATGCTAAGGTTTACAGTTCCCCACAGCAGATTATTCCTAAATTAGAGATATAATCATGAGGCATGTGCCTAACCAACCTAAAGGACGTGAACTGGTAAATTTACCACCATGCAGACTGGCTGACTATTTCTGCTTGGGGTCCATCAGTTCTGAAAAGGCCAATGGCTCCTTCTCTCTTATTTCAGTTTTACTCTCTAAGACTCAGATCTGTTCATGACTTGACCCCAAGACCAAGGAAGCAGAAGAACCAGGCCGCAGTTGAACCACACCACCAGTAAAAGTCACAAGAAGGGGGTCATTGGCTGTAGCTCAGCGTTTGGACAGATGGTGTCTACTTTCTGAAGAGACCAAGAAGGCATCAAATTGAAATCATCCTAAGGTCTCTAAACCCTTTGATTTCCTCTTTTTCTATGGGATGCACGTAATATTGATCCAAGTTTCCAAATTTTGAGGCATGAATGACAAAGAAAACTTGCATCCATGAAGCCTTTCAGATCCTTCACAAGTCATCTAGTGCTATGGAGCACCAAATGTTGGCAACTCAACTATAAGAGGTATTCCAATGAGGTGATGGAATCAAAATGACACTGAGTAATTTCTCACTAGCCCCACTGAAAAGTTATCCAGGTTTATCAAGCCTCTTTGATATGTACATGTAAGCAGTGAAAACCCAAAAAAACTGTAAGGGTTACCATTCCTTACGTGTGTCACTCCCTTTTGAATGGAGAATTGAGGTCAGTGTTCTTATATAGGCCAGCAGTGCAGGAACAAAAGGACCAAAGGGGAGATGGCAGAACACCCTCTTTCCTCGTAGCTGAATTTGTTTCTCATTTGTTGATAAAATTCACAGGTTTGACACATTTTCCTGAGCCTCACTTGCCCCTGCATCTTCAAGTGATCCTTTGGCAAAACTTTTTATAGTGTTTATCTAGTAACTCAAAAACATTTTGGTTTTTCCTTCTGGTGCTAGCTCCAACTTTCTGATACCAGATGGAGGTACTTCCATGCATAGCACGTGCTGCTTCTGGAAACCACTGCCAACACACACAGCAGTGTCTTATTGACTTGACAGTGTTATCAGCAGAAATAACTTCAAAGTCTTTACAGGTTTCTTACTCCTTTCTGGATGAGACTCAAGATATTGAAGTTTTCATATTATTTGAAACCTACAGAATAAGAAGACATATGCTGTTATGACAGTTCTTAGACTCAAAGGAATTAAACTGGGGGTGGAATTCTCAGCAGATAATGGTATTATTATTTTCCCATTACTGGCCTGGCACAGCCCATTCCGTTATCTGAAAATTTGTCACACCTCAGCTTATTCCTTTCTCTGCATGAAATTCATTCACCAAATAGGTTTTTTTTCTTAAAAATACATGACAAATGTTTTTATGAGTCCCAAATACAGTGAAAATTACAGCACTTATAGCACCATCAGGTCTCTCACCCCAAGGAGAGGAAATAGTTTACATACTGGCTACTTAAAGTTTGACAAATTATTGTTGGGTATTTTGACAAGTAGTACTAATACACAGATCAGCATACCATGGTTACCTGGGGATGCTACACAGCAATCTTTGTAGTTGTTTTCACCAGTTAAAGTGAAAGAAAAATAAAATTTAGAACTGCACATTAAAGTTAGTTCTAGCACAATTTTTAACCATTTAGAATAAGTTCTCCATATTTTGTCCTGGTAATTCCCACCCAGTTGAAGAAGCTCCTGGGGAAATTCTCTTCTAAAAAACTTCTCAACTTCTTGATCTGCTGTGGTGCACTGGAAAAAAGTCGTGTTGCTTGACTTTTGTTTCAGTATTTCTCAGTAACTTAAACTCTTGGGTAATTAGCAGCAGAGCCTCATTGAAAGTGCAAAAACATCACTGGAAACAGCACTGAACATCTTTACTAAAGAACTGTGAAAGCTTTACTTGACATGCATGCTAAGAGAGTTCACACAATTCTGCTTTAAAACACGTGGGCCTTCTATAATTTTCTATCACTGTTTACAAGAAAATATGAATTGCATACATAGGTACAAACTCTGAATGAATACATTTATTCTACCCACACCTCTCATTCTATGGTTACAGCATAGTGCCATCTGCTGTACATTTGTTTATGTACAATCCTTTCAACCACAAAATGACAAAGAAAACATCATGATGGTTATTTAAAACCTTTGAGCATCAGCAGTCCTATTATATGCAATTTTGTCACTAGCATTTTAAACCAAACTAAGACTGAGCACTGCATATTCCATTCTGCGAGTATATAAAAGGCTACACAGATGTATGCTAACATAAGGGGTGGCTACTGAATAAAGAAATCAAATGAGACTATAGGGAACCACTGCTTTTATTTCTCTCAGAAAAAAAGCGCCAATTTTTATGGTCACAGCTGGGGTTTACATGAATCTTCTTCAATTAAATATTAACATGCATTTTTAACTGCATTCCCTCATTAACAACAAATTACGCCACAGACTGTAAAGAAAGAGTTCACTTGGAGAGTTCGCTTCGCTCCAGCTTACAGTGTCTGTCATAAACACCTGATTTATTTTTTCTAAATATATTTTAGGATAAAATAGGAAAGAAAAAAAGTGTGTCCCTGGAGACAGTCAAGGAAATGTTCACAGCAAATCTCTGGGATAATGTATCGGCATAATTACTTCATCCAAGTCTGCACTGAAATGAATGTAGTGAGATGCACTTGCCTTATCTGTAGATATTCTTATTCCATGCTTCTCTTACCAACTGAATCACTCTCAAGGTTTCCCTTCCTTTTCCAATGAGAATTTTCTTTCCTTGAAGATCCTAAACAGACCTGCCTTTCAAGTGGCTAAAAAGTTTACTGTGCTCTAGAGAACAGATGTATTCATTCTGTCTTTGCCACTAAATGGCTGGCATGAGCTGTTAACACAGGAAAAACCCCACACCACACTGTGCATAGCACTTAGTCACACAAATGCACACTGACAATATCTGAGGCCTCAGAGTACTTCGAACCTTTCTCCCCATGACTTACTACTGCGCAAGAAAGGCAGTGCCTCATCACAGCCCAAGGGAGCTCCCCACAGTCATGGGGAGGGATGAATCCCCAGCACCAATAGGCACCCAGAGGCACAGGGTAGCCTCCAGGTAGGAAGCACTACTGCTGCGCTGCTACACCACTGAGACCTTTTCGGAAATATTGGTCCATACATCTCTTCCTCCAATGTGTTCTTATTCATGCAACTTAGTACTACAACACTGTTCAGTGTTGGGTTGTATTTTAAATTAGACATATGAACCCATTCTCAGGAGCATCAGTTCTTCTGAAAAATAATTCCTACAAACATTACATCTTTCAATAAAGAATCTGAATAATCTACTGCATTACACATTTTCAGCTTCCTTATTACATGAACTGAAACGTGCTGCAGATACAGACACTTCATGGAGGTTATCTCAGAAGGATGTGCCTCGAATATTATTAATTTCATTGTGACCGAACTTCTTACCAGATGAGGTGACCATCAAGTTTTCATTTTCACACTCACAAAAATGCTGGAGAACATAGCTGTGCTAAGAAATGGGAAAGTAAACTTCAAATAGCAAAGAAATTAACTTTACATTGTGATTTTTCAAATGTTTAGGTTTGACAACATTGCAGGTGGTTAGTAACACTGCAGTTGAACTCTCTTGACTACCTCAATAATAGTAAGTGCATCTAGTCTCAGTTTTGGAAGGAGGAGGAAGCTGGAGTTCTCCAGTCTCTACAGCAATAGCAGCAGGCATGGAAAAAAAATAGATTTTGAGGTGATGAAAGATGCTGCTGTCATATTAAATGTATCTGATTTACCCACTATGATATTTCATCAATTACAAAATGAACATGCAGAGAACTAACTATAGAAGGGTACAAATGTTTCTCTGGAGTCACACCAGCCCTGCCAACCGTGAAATGTATGCTGCTAAATTACTGATGCTGCTTGCAAATTAATACTCTCTACTGAGAGAATTTTAGAGCAGCAAAACATTCCGAATAGCTAATTTGCAAGTTCAACAAGGAAAATGGATAAACCTACGTTATTCTGATGAAAAAATATCAGTTAAGTCTTGATATAAATTGTCTTTAAAAAAAGTAAAGGTTCCATGCCTCTTTCCAGCCAGTATCCACAAAATTTACAGAGACAAATGCCAACCACAACAGGAAACTGAATTCTAGTTTTAAAGACAGCCAGAAATGACTAAGACTCCAGAGAATGCAGTACACCTCTTCTGCTAAAAAAAAAAAAAAAAAAGGTAAATGAAAGATATAAAAAATAAAGATACTCTTATACTCTTACAAAGTTGTGCCTTGACATCTCCTTTGGGTCTCAGAAGCATAAACTGAAAATTAAACTGATTTTTGTAAAATAAATTTATAAATCAATATGTCCATTTGAGAACACAACTTTTCAAGTAATTCGTTGAGAAAGCATTGCTGTTTCCATCCAGAAGACAAAGTTTCTGTTAATTAAAGCCCTGTTCTAATTAAAATAATAATAATCATGATGTCATGTTTCTGTTGTTCTTATTTGTGTAATACAGCTACAGATATATATCACAGGTGACTCTCCAAGCTCTGATTTCTCCCTACCTTTCACTGACTGCAGCAGAGCCTGTGAGCATGCGACACAGATCCCCCCAAATGTTGTACATAACACTTTGCTCAGCTCTATCTACCCCTAATTTCAGCCAAAGTCAGCTTCTAAGAGTTCCAAAGGTAAAGGTAATAAATACTAATTATTTAATACATGTATGTTCTCTATTAACTCTTCTGTGTTCTCATTCATTTTTGCAGGTAAACAGAACAAACCATAGTTGGTCTTGCAAGATTATTTGAGCACAAGCAAGTCATCCTGACTCCCAAGCTCTTGAAAAAACCAGTTTATTTCAATCAATAACTTGATGTGTCAAAATCTCTCTACCCTAAACCTGCGAAAATTTTATAGCATGGCAGTTGCAAAACCTGTAAAACAGATTCACCTCGAAGTAACACATTCCTTCAGCAATCTGAATTCATGGCTTGTACATAATAATTAACCACTGCTGTCCATAAATAATGTTACTACTTCAATTCCAGCAACAGAGGAATCTGCTGGTGAATGCTGCTGGCAGTCTATTTAGGAAGTTCATTTCTCAGATCCTTTGCACAGTTAATCCTACATCTCCATCATTCATCCAGTGAACAGACTAATAATAAATACAAAACTCTCGAGAAGTTTCAGATGGTACCTTACGTGACAACTGTTTCCACTCAGGCACAACCGCAGAATGCCCACTAAAGGTCTTCAGCTTTCACAACATAACAGCAGCTGATTTATGATTTTTTTGAGGTTCTCATGTAAAGCTTCATTGATCCTTTTGGGGCAAAATAAAAAAGGATATTCACAGGATCGAGTTTTTATTCTGTACTTTGAATTTTCCCCCTTATTCCCCCTATGATCAGTTTCTCCCACTGAAATTAAGGGAGTCAGCACAATGCAGCCATTTAATTCTCTTCAGACCATTAGCAACTGCAGCAGGAAATATATGTTAAAAAAAATCCAAAAATTGGTGCCTATACTGCACAGAAAAAAATCTGGGGGACAATACAGCATGTTCAGTGAAATTGTCTCAGTGTTAGCCAAGATGTTCCTTTGATTTTCTACTCTTAAAAACCTCGTGCTTAAGGATGTTTAACAATGCTCAAAACTGGAAAATTTATGATTCTACACAATATTATTTGCTGAAACATGTTAGTTTGAAAGAGGACTGCTAGGGAAAAATAAACAAAAGGACAAATTCCCATGATCAAACATAGGGAAATCAGATCAAACATAAGGAAATCAAATCAAACAGAAGTTTGGTTGGTTTTGAGTTTGGTATTTTTCATTTGGTTTGGAGATTTTTGTTGTGATTTTTGTTTGAGGGTTTTTTTTTTTTTAAAGAGAAAACTGGTCCAACTGACAGAATAATTTCAGTCCACCAAGTTGATTTTATTCTTTTACCAATGTACTTGAATTTCACCTGATTAGACAATTCCTCTTTTTTAAGGTCATAAACAGTATGAACTTTGGGGGAATTTTTCAGTTACATTTACAGAATGTAATTAATTATAACAACAGTCACTTTTCAGAGCAGCACAGGGAAACACAGATGGCATGAATTTAACAATCACTGTCTTTCAGGTTTAGCCTTCAGAAACAAATCCTCAAGACATAGGTGCTGCAGGCATCCCTGGGGATCAAGGCTGCCCATCCACTCTCAGAGGCAGGATAATAACCTGCAAAGGACAGTTCCAATGCAGCTGCCCCAGGGCCTGGCAGGTGTGTGGGACTGTACCACAGGCTACCTGTAAAATCTTCAAATAAAACTCATTCACTTAAACTTTCATTAAGAGGGAATAACATTCACTCTCAGCACCTATTCCCAGGAAAATCTGCTTACTATTTGTGAAAACTATTTTGTCTCAAAAATGAAAAGTTTTTTCTTTTCCATAAAATTTACTGAACCAGAGTCTATGAAAAAATAGACCTGATTTAGATAAATCTATCAGTCATTCATCAGCAACAAAACCCTGCATGCTAAATAGTAATATGGTGTTGTTAAATGGTATTTTTATTACAAGGTTGCCTAGGTTTAAATTTTATTGATCCATGAAAATAAAAACCAGCCATTTGTATTTAGAAGTAAGCAAAGTGGAACTTTAACATTTGAAATGGACACTGCAGACTGTTTTTATCTTTCATTTTGACTGTTGGAGAACTTTCACAAGTGGTATTTAAACACACTTCATTTACTCTAGTTCACTTCCAAAAGGCTACTGTTTTTAATATGAAGGTACATTTCACAACAGCACCTAAACCAAAGAGAAGTAACACTGTATCTTTTTTCTTAAGAAAACTTTGTTTCACATAGAAATGGAAAAATTTTAAGTCTAATGAAATACCAGGTTCATACACTAGAGAAATCAGTCACTCTAAACGGAGTACCCAAGAGCAAAAGCAAAGTTGCAATTTTACACATTAAGTACAAAAGTATTCCTGACTGATAGCTTAGAGTTATAAAAAAAGTTAGCTGTTGTCTAGCTGTATATTAATACTGCATAGAGCAACGACCTGTAGGCTTCATAATTATTTCTTCATTTCATTAGACCAGAATCAGGAGTCCCCAGTCCTCCAGGGTAACAACAGTGCCATGGATTTGTACCTGTATATTTCTAACTGGATGAACTGCTTTGTAATACATCCTCGGTATAGACAGACCAGAGCTAATCCACAAGCAAAATTCTCTTAGTAAGGGATACTCCAAGACATTTCTTTTAGTTTTTATTTGGCAACAGGCTGAAAATCTTCCTGCCTTGTAAATCACATCATTTTGCAAAAGGTGTCTATTTTTTTAATTAATAAGCATTCATTAAGTATTTTGATCAGCCTCAAAGATTACCACTGTAATCTGCAATAGCATCAAAAATATGAGTTTACGTTTGGAAGACTGATCGTATTTTTCCTGCTCAGTCTCCAAAGAACTAAGATCTAAAGCTGAAAGTCAATTTCCTTCCTTTATAAACCTTACAAAAATAGCTCCAAGAAAAAATATATGCACATACCTAATCCTATCATACCTGTTTTGTTTTGAGTTTGCTGATGGTTTTACATAATCAGACAATCAAGAGGCTGACATTCTCTATTTTCAGTTCTGTCAGTGTGAAAAAAGGCATTTGAAATACTGGTAACCCAGTAGTGTCTTCTGACAAGACAAGTTAAATCCTAGTTCCCTGAAGACCCTTCTTGTTTTTCCCAATACAGTTACCAGAAAACATCATTGCTTTGAAATGTGATGGCAGCCTACCCTCTGCTACTGAGTGTAACAGAATGCATGAAATGACCTCCATAAGGTTGACTCAGAATGGTGTAAGCTGCACTGCATGAGCACGTTTTCATCCTTAAGAATGCACTGTAACAGGAATTATGGAAAGAGCTTTAGGAAGCAGAAAGAAGAGCTAGGCAGCAGTGCTGCATAGGGCACCCTGAGATTCCATGGTAAGGACAGCTTTGTCCTCCACTCATCCCAGCATGGGTAATCAAGAGTTAGTTGTTCATCAAAAAAAATTAAAATCCTTGTTTCATCAGTTTTGCCCTCTTCCCAGTCAACTTTTATCGCCTATTCTCAGCAACTGGAATGTTTTTACTATGACTAGTAGAGCAGCACTCTTTTTGAGCCAAAACTGGATGGATGTTGTTGCGATATATGTTATCCACACAAATTACTTAGCTGTAAGACTAAATTAAATTCCACGTTAATTACTAGACCTAGTACAATATAAATTATGACGGTTAAGCATCACTATCACACAAATGCTTGCAATTACATTGTATCATCCAGACCTGATTACCTTGACTTCCACATTGCACTTTGCATTTGCCATGTGTGTCCCAAACCATGTAACTGGCCATGGAAGTCAATCTGGATAAGGCAATAAGGTGTCTAAAGCTGTGAGCCTCCAAGGACCTATGAGCTTATTCTATTATTTGCCTTCTTAATGTAGGAGAGCAGGGGAAAATAATTTTTTTTAAATTTTTTTAAAAGTTCCTTTACCTATAATGGGGAAAGGGTGAAGAGAAACTATCGAACTACTAAAGTCACCTTGATTACAGATGTCCACTTCATGCTAACTTTCTCAGACTGGTTGAGAGTTACATAGAGCTGAACAGTGAACAGCCTGAACGTCCAACTAAATTACACTTGGACAGTGACTGTTCCTACTCCCCACAGGTTATGGAGACAGGGTTGGCCCGTATTATTTTTCATGGGTGTGTACAGTTTGCTCTCTGCTTTTCCATCAGTGTTAAAGAAGTCTGTCTGACTTCCATTCTGCACCAAGGCCCACTGTCCATATAGGTTCTGATTTCTGGTCACATTGTGAAAGCATCACAATTAGGTGTTAGCTAACACTGCTTTTTTGGGGACACTTGTAAGCGGATGGAAGTAGAGCAGATACTAAAATCAGAGAAAATGTTCCAAAGGAAACAGCATGTTGGAATTTTTGGAGAGGTTTTTTGGTCTAAAATGAAAAATTGTGCCACTTTTAATATAAGCATTAATATGAACACACAGCATATGCAATAGTCTGTTCAGCAGTTAACTTTGATAACTGATGGGTTGGTTCTGCAAAAATGTTAAAATCAACTGCCAAGCACCTTCACATCCTTGTTTACCAGAATAAAGACAGACCATAATTACATCTAAAGAACCCTCCAGAGCAAGGTCTCCAGAATGATACACATGCTGTGGTAGGGCAGCTTCTTGAGCAAGAATTTCACTAGACAGGACTCTCTCAAGCCTGAGAGAAGAAATGGGACCACTGCCATTTAACAGTAGAGTTGTTTAACAGAGGACCAGACCAGATCCACACACTGTGGAAGTCTGAGACTTTTAAGGGCCTGGCTCCAAGAGAAGCAAATCTGCAAACACTGCACTGTATTTCTAGGATCAAACCAGTGGTAGGAGAGCTGGGCATCCTCTCTGCACTCAGGACAGCAAGGCATCCAAAACTGCTCCCATCCTCGGGGTTAGGGTCCTTCTGCAGCCTTCAGTCCAATATCCACACATACTTGGGATACAGGACTCTACATCCTTCCCCATTTCAGGTGCTCTAGTCCCTTTTGCAGGCTTGGGCTACTTTTTTTTTTAGTCTGTTTCTTTGTATTTTTAAAAATAAATCTTAAAACTTTAAATACACTGTATTATACTTTATTATATTTTAAATATGTTTATTATACTTCATAAGACATGGATCAATCCCTGTTTCAGGAGTACACCATTGCAGAATAGGGCCATCACCACAAAGAGAGAGAAGATGGGAGCTTTTAGCCAAGCAGAAGAGGCAAGAGGCACTTCAGTTTTTTAGATCCACTTTGAAGAACACTGGATTTACTGAGCCACAACGAGACAATATAAAGCAATTTGTAGCTTAGCGACAGGAGCACTCTGCTGAAAGAGGAGATACCTGAGAAAATTACCAATACTATTTAAACAATTCACCTAACTGCCACTTAAAATCAAATAAATGAAGCCCAGGCTACCAGAACTGGAGACCTTTCTCCAGTGGAGCTATGCTTTTCCACACGTTTTCTCTGGCTCTATAAGTAAGTTTTTCCTTCTCAGCTTCACTATCAGGAGATAATAATGATCCTGTTACAATCGAGCCTTCCTTAGGTAAAATCTCTTTTTTGAGTCCCTCAGGTTGACAAAGGCACTGAATCAAAGTCCTTTCTTTCAGAACAACATTTCAATCACTACACTGTATAAATAATTTAAATAATCTAATCTACACAAAAATAAGGCCCTACCAACACCTAAGTTTTCAATGGAAAGAACTGCAATAGCCATGTTTCATGCTGAGAGTGTCAGACACTAAGAAAATGAACCCACCACCTCAAGCCCCTCAAGAGGCCAGCACAGGGCCAGCCATCATATGGCTCAGCTTGGTCACATGGGTACTGGAAAGATTTTGAGTAAACCTTGTTTAAACAAAGCATGTGACAAATCAGATGAAGTTCTGCAACATTATCACTGAATTTCATTTAGAGAAACAAGACAACAGAAATATCAAACAGCCAATTGCCACTTGCATCCCTTTCCACTTCAGCATTTAACTTGCTACCTCAGAATTATCAGATTTTCAAGCCAGAAATAAAAAGCAAAATACATCCTAGAAATTATGATCATTAAAGAGTTAGAGAAAGCATCAATTACAGTAAGTCATTCCTTACCATTGGAGTTTCAGAAACCTGTAATTTTTGCTGATGTTTTTGAAAGACACTCAATCATGATCACCTATTTGCTGTCATGCATAAAATACCAACTGCAAGCTAAAAGTTAAGCATGAACCAGATGTCTGACATACATCAATTTTACAGTTTGTTTCACAAATCATTTCACTAAATTTATGTTCTTAAGAAAAAAACCTTTGAATTTATTACAAAAGAAACGTCTGTCCTAACTTTTATTCTTATTCTGACACCAGGACTGGTGTTTGCACTTTAAAGTGTCATTGCTCTTTTATATCAGAAAAGACACAGCTTACCTTAAGAACTCTCAGTGTTGGACTTTTTTCATTGGCTGCAGTAAAGTAACCACAACAGGTACATACCACATCATTCCCTCCCTTTCCTCAAAACCCAGAGAGGGCATATTTCATTTACTGTGTTTTATGATAGAAAAAGCCAACCAACTACCAATGAAACAACATTAACAACTATTGAGTTATCCCCACAAATCCCAAAACTGTGTCTTGGGCTCTGCGTAACCTCATTGCTACAGCCTTGTTGTCTCTGTCACTATTTTAGTGCTTTTAACACTGTCTCTCGGAACATCCTCACAGGCAAACTTGAGAAGCAGACAGTGAGGTGGACTGAGAACTGGTTGAACAGCAGATCCCAGAGGGTCATCATCAGTGGCACAGGGTCTTGTTGGAGGCCTGTCACTACTGGTGTCCCCACAACCATACTGGGCACAGTATCATTTAACTTATTCACCAATGACTTGGATGGAGGGGCAGATGCCTCCTCAGAAAGTTCACTGACAACACAAAGCTGGGAGGAGTGACCAATACCCCAGAGCACTGTGCAGCCCTTCAGAAGGACCTCGACAGGTTGAAGAGATGGGCAGAGAAGAACTGAAATTCAACAAAGGCAAATGCAGGGTGTTGTCCCTGGGGAAGAATAACCCATGCACTACACAGGTTGGAAAGCATGAAATGCAACAATTCAGGTTTGTCTAAGCTACTCAACACCTCCCCCCCAGAAATATGCACATTTATCAAGTTGAAGTGTTCTGATTGAACACTTCCTAAAAGATATATCAATAAAAACTACCTGTCAGAAGTGACCTTCACACTCGTTTCAACCCTACCACCAGCAACTGAGCTAATGCAACATAATAATATCCTAGCAGCCCCTTTACCAGTTGTACAAGGAGTGAACAAGCATGGATATTGTACCTGGCAACCATACGGTGGTTATCTTACAAGGAGGTGTGTGGCACTAAATGAAATTTTGTACCAGGCTAAGTAAACTTGACATGATCCCCTGATTACTGTGAAAATTTTGGTACTGGGCTGTCTTTTTGGGATGGGAGCAGGTTTTAAGGGAATTGTGTCTTAAAACAAAAAATAAAATAAAATAGCGAATTTATGAATGATCTCCAACTGCTAGCGTGTATCAATTTAAAAAGAAGGTAGAAAAAAATCAAAACAGTAAAAATAAAGCTTTTCTATTAAACTAGAAGTGAAAAACCACTCAAACTTTCTTTTCATACTAAGAAAACTCTTGCATACCATAGGGAACCATGTTCATTCATTTCTTTAAACTACTTAACTTTCCAAAACATTGAAACAGTATGCAATTGGTATATGCGTTTATTTTCTTGAGTCATGATGAGACCTTAGTTTTCCTTGTCTGGTCTCTCTGGAAAATGTTCTTGTCTTCTCTTTTGAGGTGGACCTAATTGTAAAAAATTAAATTAATTAATTTTTTAAATCCAGAAATGTATTTATTGTCAGTTTACTCTTTTGACTCAGCATAATTCTCCCTGGAGTCACATAGACTGTATTGAATTTCAATAAAGAAAGGTTTCTATGAAGCACTTTGACAATTCTACAGTATTTTTTAACAGAAATATTTCTCTTAATCTGGTTGCTACAAAGCTGTGATATCCCCAACATCTACAGGTTGTCAAATCACAAAACCATTGATTCTCTACGTGTGTCTGTTGGATCCCAAATTCATATATCTTCAGAAAGGAATTTGAGTGGTCTCAGCAAAAGGCCGTGGGCTACGAGAGCTGAGGAAAAAACCTCAGTTTAAGAAGCAAATGGGACATCACCGGTGTGGAGTGCCCTGCCCAAGCCAGAGAGACCATATCCTGATGTTATCAAGTGTTAAGACCCCAAAATTTGTAAACCTGGGGTTTCCCCTTTACCTCATCTCTGTAAGACCCCCAATTTTAACAGGCTGACCCCTCGATGAATATGTAACCCCCTCCATGAATATGTAGTAGTACCCCAGAGCCATAAAATACCAGTTTTTGTATGAATAAATCATTCCAGTTTCTCACCTCCACTGGGATTGCTTAGTTCATTGACCTCCACATGTGTCACCTATGAGACAAGAACTGTAGTGCAATGTTGAAAGTCTCATTCTTCTAAAATTATGGTTTTTCTGCCTTATCTATTATGACAATGCACTGACACCAAATTTATTTCATTAGAAATATTTTTCACAGATGCACAGGGAGAAGAAAGGAACGGTACTGCCACTGGGGAGAGAGTTGACAGTAGCATGAGCAGGGATAAAAAATACAGATGACTGATGAAAATCTTGGTAATTCACTAGCTCTCCAAAACTCTATTATTGTTACTGCCTTTTAGTGAGACTACTCAAATATGAGGCACAAAACACATCACACATTAAAGCGAGCGTAAAAGACATTTGAGGGACAGAAATGGAATATGGTTGTTACTTGCTTCATGCCCAAATTCTATCCACTTGTCACTGACATATTCAGTAGCGTATTTCAATAAAGGAATTATTAAATTAGCTGTAAAAGAACATTATTTTCAGGGAAATATCAACAAACAGATCTTTCCATTAATCTATGAAAAATTTGCCTTCTGCTAAAGGCATTTTAAAATGTATACAGCTTCACAGCTGGGTCTTAAAAACCTGTTAACCTCTGCAGTCCTGCATTATGATATAGCCAGTTTTAGAACTAGCTGCTGATACATTATTGGTTTTGACAAAGTCATGAAAGCTTAGATTAAGCTTATATTAAAACTTACAGTTTATGACAGATTTGTCAGATTTAATTTATTTCTAGTTCAGTTGTATCAATTTATCCCAATTTAAGACTTTATGATATGATTTCTACCAAGGGAAAACATATTAGCTGGTAACAAATTATGTAAACTACTGTAGTACAGTTCAGAGAAAAAGTCTTCTAATAGAATTTGCTATCAGAGGCAAACATGTATACACACTTTATTCACTTGGAACACCTTCCTCCATTTAAAAAATTATTTTTTATGTACTCTACATACATTTTATACATTCTTATGAAATTAAGCAGGTTAATTTCCTTCTGTACTTGTAAGTCCATGATATAGACTTCCTTAGGTCAGAGATCTGGTTTCTCATCAATTTTGTTTCAGAGACAGGGTTCAGGATGGTGAAAGTGAGAACAACCACAGGCCACATCTGGAGATGTATTTTTGCAGGAGTATCAGTTCTGGTTTTTTCCACATTTTCCATTCTTACATATCACAACACACACCAGTCTACCAAAATGCTTAACTTAGGATTCTATGTCTACCCAGTTTTTTAGGTTTTTGCACGGCCAGGTTTTGATAGCCTCCCAAAGGAGGCTGTGACCCCGTGGGAAGCCCACGGTGGAGCAGACTCCTGGCAGGGACCTGTGGATCCATGGATAGAGGAGCCCATGCTACAGCAGCTTCCTGGTAGGACTTGTGACCCTTTGGGTGACCCACAGTGTGGTAGGTGTTTTGAAGGGCTGCACTCCATGGGGACCGCACTTTAGAGCAGTTCACAAAGAACTGTAGCCCATGGGACTGACTTGCAGTGGAGAAGTTCATGAAGAACTGTCTCTCATGAGAGGGGCCAATGCTGGCGCAGGGAAAGGACTCCTCTCCCTGAACAGCAGCAGAAACAACTTGTTATAAACTGACCATAACCCCCATTCCTCATCTCCGTGTGTCACTGGGGGGAAGGAGGTGGAACCCAGGAAAGAGGGAGGAATAGGAGAAGGTGTTTTTACAATTTTTTTTTACTTCTCATTACCTTGCTTTGATTTTGATTGGTAATAAACTCAGTTAATTTCCCCAAGTCAAGTCTGTTTTGCCCATGACAGTAATTGATGAGCGATCTCCTTTTGTCCTTATCTCAATTCATGAGCTTTTCATTGTATTTTCTATTCCCTGTCCTTTTGCGGAAGGCAGTGATAGGGTGGCTTTGACGGGCACCTGGCATCCAGCCAGGGTCAAATCACCACAGCCAGTAATTCTACATTTATCTTTAGAAGAAAATGTTCAGCGCCACACAAACACTGTGTGAATTACCTTCTTTTAATCATATCACAGAATTAGTATTTACATTTAAATCTACGAAATTATCTTCCCCCCCCCCCTTTTTTTTTTTGATTGGGAAGGTATTGGGGTTTTTTCTCTTTGACATCTCACCACTTCAAAGTGAAAGCAAAAGATGCATATGCCATATACTTGCTCTGGTGCATCACCTAAAGGCTCCCAACCACTTTCAGATACTTCTCTGGTAACAATGAACTACTGAGCCAACCACTGAAAAGACCATCTCGGATGTACATGGATATTTTTGAGCAAAGCATTCAAGATTTCCCTCTTCAATCCTCAGAGAGGGCTCTATAGTTCCTGCCTACCCAAGACAATGAGAATTTAAATGTATATTTACCTCTTGCACATATGTGTATTGCAGTAAATTATTATATGCAAGGTTCACTGCTTCTGAAATTCTGATTTTCTCAAATTAATTATATGGTCTTCCACCTACTTACTACTAACTGTTTACTTAACACACACTACCTCTGATTATGCAGTCTTCAGTAATGCAAGACCTAACAGGCCAGCACAGGCCTGCCTCAACAACACTGGAGTGTATGGTTTTTTCTGTAAAGTTTAGGTGATAACTGAAAAAGTGAAATTGAAAACTATGTACTATCCTGCAGGAGAAAGACCAATCAAGTTGGGTACACTTACTATATGTGAA